>NW_026111832.1:742500-752500 GCF_024679095.1 Eriocheir sinensis
TTCTTAATAGCGGGATATCGAAATCGGCAAAAATCGGCAACTTTTCAATATCGGGAATCGAAATCGGCAAAAATCGGCAACTTTTTAATATCGGGAATCGAAATCGGCAAAAATCGGCAACTTTTTAGTATCAGGGAATCGGTATCAGGAAAAATATCGGGTCATTTCTTAGTATCGGAGTATCGGTATCGGCAAACTATATCGGGTCATTTCTTTGTATCGGAGTATCGGTATCAGCAAAATATCGGAAATTTTCTAGTATCAGTATCGGGATCGGCAAAAAATATCGGCCATTTCTTAGTATCGGTAGCGAAGTATTGTAATCGGCAAATATCGGCAATTTCTAAGCATCGGAGTATCGGTATCTGCAAAATATCGGGTCATTCTTTGTATCGGAGTATCAGAATCGGCAAAATACATCGGGAGTTTCTTAGTATCGGAAAATCGGTATCGGCAAAATATCGGGACATTAGTATCGGTATCGGCAAAATATATCGGCCATTTCTTAGTATCGGAGTACTGGTATCGGCAAAATATCGGGTCATTTCTTAAAATCGGAGTATCGGTATCGGCAAAATATCGGGTCATTCTTAATATCGAAATCGGCAAAATATCAGCAATGTCTTAGTATCGGAGTATCGAAATCGGCTCAAAAGTTAATATCGGTATGGGTCAACATTGTAATATCGGCAAGTCTCTTATAACAAGCCGATTAATCTCCGTTTTGACCTTTGAATGTGTGTGTGTGTGTGTGTGTGTGTGTGTGTGTGTTAGGACAGACACGTGTGTGCTCTTTCCTACACGCGCGCACATGGAGAGAGAGAGAGAGAGAGAGAGAGAGAGAGAAAGTTGGGGAGGGGGAAAGGGGAGGAGGAGGAGGAGGTGGAGGAGGAGAAGAGGAGGTCATAGGGACAGTGAGAGAGAGAGAGAGAGAGAGAGAGAGAGAGAGAGATAGCATAACGAGGTCAAGAAAAAAAAAATATGAAAAAGAAGAAAAAGAAAGAGAGAAAGAAGAAGAAGAAGGAGGAGGAGGAGGAGAAGAAGAAGAAGAAGAAGAAGAAGAAGACAGACAATATAAATAAAGAAGAAAAAAATAGAAAAAAAAATTAAACCACGAAATAAACGAGACAGGAAGAAGAAGAGGAGGAGGAGGAGGAGGAGGAGGAGGAAGAAGAGGAGGAGGAGGAGGAGGAGGAGGAGGAGGCTTGGCACTCTCCACAGACAGCGAGGTGCCGGGAACAGCCCCAAAATTGGAGAGATTCGCCTCCTCCTCCTCCTCCTCTTCTTCCTCCTCCTCCTCTTCCTCTATTTCCCTCCTAACCTCTTTCTCTCCTTCCTCGTATTCCTTCTCCTCCATCACCTCCTCCTCCTCCTCTTCCTCCTCCTCCTCTTTCTAGACATAAATACTTCCTCTTTCTCTCTCTCTCTCTCTCTCTCTCTCTCTCTCTCTCTCTCTCTCTCTCACGTGAACGCAGTATCCATGGGGGGAGAGAGAGAGAGAGAGAGAGAGAGGTTGCTAAGTGCCACAAGACAAATATAAAACATTAAAGATATCTCTAGTTGGGAGGAGAGAGAGAGAGAGAGAAGTTAGAGACAGAGTGGGGTTCAAACACCTCTCTCTCTCTCTCTCTCTCTCTCTCTCTCTCTCTCTCACACACACAGAAACAGTAATAAGCTTTCACCCACAAATCTACTTTATCATTCTCTCTCTCTCTCTCTCTCTCTCTCTCTCTCTCTCTCTCTCTCTCTCTCTCTTATCTCTAATCTATTGGGGTTTCGTATGGACAGGAAATAAACAGAGAGGGTTGACAGGTGGGCGGGCGAAAGCGAGAGCGAGAAACTTAAATACATAATAACCAATGGTAGTCTGAGCCTTCCTCTGTACCGTGAACCTAAGGAAACACATATTTTGACAAGGCTTTCGTGGGAGTTTAGGGCATTTCCAGGGGTACTTTTATGACCCTGGTGGTAGTCTGAGCCTTCCTCTGTACCGTGAACCTAAGGAAACACATATTTGACAAGGCTTTCGTGGGAGTTTAGGGCATTTCCAGGGGTACTTTTATGACCCTGGTGGTAGTCTGAGCCTTCCTCTGCACCGTGAACCTAAGGAAACACATATTTGACAAGGCTTTCGTGGGAGTTTAAGGCATTTCCAGGGGTAGTACTTTTATGACCCTGGTGGTAGTCTGAGCCTTCCTCTGTACCGTGAACCTAAGGAGACACATATTTGACAAGGCTTTCGTGGGAGTTTAGGGCATTTCCAGGGGTACTTTTATGACCCTGGTGGTAGTCTGAGCCTTCCTCTGCACCGTGAACCTAAGGAAACACATATTTGACAAGGCTTTCGTGGGCGTTTAGGGCATTTCCAGGGGTACTTTATGACCCTGGTGGTAGTCTGAGCCTTCCTCTGCACCGTGAACCTAAGGAAACACATATTTGACAAGGCTTTCGTGGGAGTTTAGGGCATTTCCAGGGGTAGTACTTTTATGACCCTGGTGGTAGTCTGAGCCTTCCTCTGCACCGTGAACCTAAGGAAACACATATTTGACAAGGCTTTCGTGGGAGTTTAGGGCATTTCCAGGGGTACTTTTATGACCCTGGTGGTAGTCTGAGCCTTCCTCTGTACCGTGAACCTAAGGAAACACACATTTGACAAGGCTTTCGTGGGAGTTTAGGGCATTTCCATGGGTAGTACTTTTATGACCCTGGTGGTAGTCTGAGCCTTCCTCTGTACCGTGAACCTAAGGAAACACATATTTGACAAGGCTTTCGTGGGAGTTTAGGGCATTTCCAGGGGTAGTACTTTTATGACCCTGGTGGTAGTCTGAGCCTTCCTCTGTACCGTGAACCTAAGGAAACACATATTTGACAAGGCTTTCGTGGGAGTTTAGGGCATTTCCAGGGGTAGTACTTTTATGACCCTGGTGGTAGTCTGGGCCTTCCTCTGTACCGTGAACCTAAAAGAACACTCATTAGAAATCGATTAAACCCCTTTCTGGCGTTTGGAAATGGTTAGTATGAGGGGTGGGACCATCTCAAAATACCAACCTATATGCCATACCTGGGTGCGGACAGGTATAGAATTTTGGGTTCAGACTTACGCACCTGAGATTTTCAAGTCGTCAAACGGTCCGCGGCTTTGGTTTCGCGCGTTTTGACGGGCTGTGTGCGACAACCTGATCACTGTGTCGTTTCCTTTTACTTTTTTGAGTTTTAATGATTTACTGCGATTGTTTTAGTGTTTAGTGTTTACAAATATACATGGACGGAGTCGTGATGAGAGGGGACAGCAACAGGGGCATGGGTGTGTCTGGGGATAACAGCGTCAATGGTCACTAGCTAGCGTCCATAGCGTCAATAGCTAGCGTCCATAGCGTCAATAGCGTCAATAGCTAGCGTCCATAGCGTCAATAGCTAGCGTCCATAGCGTCAATAGCGTCAATAGCTAGCGTCCATAGCGTCAATAGCTAGCGTCCATAGCGTCAATAGCTAGCGTCAATAGCGTCAAGAGCTAGCGTCCATAGCGTCAAAAGCGTCAAGAGCTAGCGTCCATAGCGTCACTAGCTAGCGTCCATAGCGTCAATAGCTAGCGTCCATAGCGTCAATAGCTAGCGTCCATAGCGTCAATAGCTAGCGTCCATAGCGTCAATAGCGTCAAGAGCTAGCGTCCATAGCGTCAATAGCTAGCGTCCATAGCGTCAATAGCTAGCGTCCATAGCGTCAATAGCTAGCGTCCATAGCGTCAATAGCGTCAAGAGCTAGCGTCCATAGCGTCAATAGCTAGCGTCCATAGCGTCAATAGCGTCAAGAGCTAGCGTCCATAGCGTCAATAGCGTCAAGAGCTAGCGTCAATAGCGTCAATAGCTAGCGTCCATAGCGTCACTAGCTAGCGTCCATAGCGTCAATAGCTACAGAACCAGCATGTCTTGTAATTACCTCCCCTTCAACTCTTCTTCCTCTTCCTCCTCTTCTTCTTCTTCTCTTCCTCTTCTCAACATTACCCCCACCCTTCACCTCTTCCTCCTCCTCTTCCTCTTCTCATCCTCCTCTTCCTCCTCCTCTTCCTCTTCTCATCCTCCTCTCTTCTTCCTCTTCCTCCTCCTCTTCCTCTTCTCATCCTCCTCTCTTCATCCTCTTCTAACGCTTGAGAGGCCCCCCCGTTAATGTGTGTATTCAGAATGGGATGTCTGACGATAGTGGGACGTTTGACGATATCACACCGGCAAGCTAACCACTCAGCCACAGCCTCCTCATAGAAACAGTAATTAACCTTCACCCACAGATCCACTATATTCCTCTCTCTCTCTCTCTCTCTCTCTCTCTCTCTCTCTCTCTCTCTCTCTCTCTCTCTCTCTCTCTCTCTCTCTCTCTCTCTCTCTCTCTCTCTCTCTCTCTCTCTTATCTCTAATCTATTTAGGTTTCGAAAGGACAGGAATTGGACTGAATGGGTTAAGTTAATGGTAGTAGTAGTAGTAGTAGTAGTAGTAGTAGTAGTAGTAGTAGTAGTAGTGGTAGTAGTAGTAGTAGTAGTAGTAGTGGTAGTAGTTATTCTTATTAGTTATATTGCTACTACTACTACTACTACTACTACTACTACTACTACTACTACTACTACTTAATTTTAGTCCACTATCAGATAGCAAGATTGTTATGTCATATTACTATCAATATTATCTTTGAAACACACACACACACACACACACACACACACACACACACACACACACACATAATCTTTTGTTGAAAAAATATACATTAATTCTCTCTCTCTCTCTCTCTCTCTCTCTCTCTCTCTCTCTCTCTCTCTCTCTCTCTCTCTCTCTCTCTCTCTCTCTCTCTCTCTCTCTCTCTGATATATATGTGTTAAGAAATGATGAAACTGAGTACAAAGAGAGAGAGAGAGAGAGAGAGAGAGTGCCAAGATATTATATTGGGCAGAACGTCCTCAGTGATACAAGAGTGTGTGCGTATGTGTGTGTGTGCGTGTGTATATGTGTGTGTGTGTGTGTGTGTGTGTGTGTGTGTGTGTGTGTGTGTTATGTGAGCGTCTGACCTTAAGCTAAATAATTACAAAGAGAGAGAGAGAGAGAGAGAGAGAGAGAGAGAGAGAGAGAGAGAGAGAGAGAGAGAGAGAGAGAGAGAGAGGAAACAGGTAAAATCTAGTTAGAAATCAGGTGGTTCATGCCCTAGAATTTGCGTAGTAGTAATTGTAGTAGTAGTAGTAGTAGTAGTAGTAGTAGTAGTAGTAGTAGTAGTAGTAGTAGTAGTAGTAGTAGTAGTAGTAGTAGTAGTTTCCTCTTATCCTCCTCTTCCTCTTCCTCTTTTAATAACATAAGAACGTAAGGAGTCTGCAAGAGGCCGGTAGGTCTATACAAAGCAGCTCCTGTGAACCTAACCCCACCTAACTTCACTATCCATAGGCCTATCCAACCCCTTCTTGAATGTGTCCATCGTATTGGCACTCACTCACCACATGACTGCCAGGCCTGTTCCACTCATCCACCACTCTGTTAGTATTGGCACTCACTCACCACATGACTGCCAGGCCTGTTCCACTCATCCACCACTCTGTTAGTATTGGCACTCACTCACCACATGACTGCCCAGGCCTGTTCCACTCATCCACCGCTCTGTTAGTATTGGCACTCACCACATGACTGCCAGGCCTGTTCCACTCATCCACCACTCTGTTAGTATTGGCACTCACCACATGACTGCCAGGCCTGTTCCACTCATCCACCACTCTGTTAGTATTGGCACTCACCACATGACTGCCAGGCCTGTTCCACTCATCCACCACTCTGTTAGTATTGGCACTCAATCACCACATGACTGCCCAGGCCTGTTCCACTCATCCACCGCTCTGTTAGTATTGGCACTCACCACATGACTGCCAGGCCTGTTCCACTCATCCACCACTCTGTTAGTATTGGCACTCACTCACCACATGACTGTCAGGCCTGTTCCACTCATCCACCACTCTGTTAGTATTGGCACTCACCACATGACTGCCAGGCCTGTTCCACTCACCTACCACCCTTAGTAACCCAGTTCTTGACAGTGTCCTTATTAAAACTGAATTTATCCAGACTAAACCCATTGCTATGTGTCCTACCTGGCTCTCTTACCCCTCAAAACTATATTAATATCCCCCTTATATAAGCCCTTCATCCATTTATAAACCTCGATCAAGTCTCCTCGCACCCTTCGCCTTGATAGAGAGTTTAGAGTTGTGGGCATTTCCAGGGGTAGTTTGATGACCCTGGTGGTAGTGTGACCCTTCCTCTGTATCATGAACCTAAGGAAACACGTATTTGACAAGGCTTTCGTAGGAGTTATGGCTATTTCCAAGGGTAGTTTTTTTACCCTGGTGGTAGTTTGACCCTTCCTCTGTACCGTGAACCTAAAGAAACATATATTTGACAAGGCTTTCGTAGGAGTTATGGCTATTTCCAGGGGTAGTTTTTTGACCCTGGGGTAGTTTGACCCTTCCTCTGTACCGTGAACCTAAAGAAACACATATTTGACAAGGCTTTCGTAGGAGTTGTGAGCATTTCCAGGGGTAGTTTTGTGACCCTGGTGGTAGTGTAACCCTTCCTCTGTACGGACGTTGCCGGGGGCTGTTTGTATCAGGTCCTGTTGCCAAGTCATTCGTCACTGCAATAACCTTCCTCTGTACGAACGTTGCCGGGGGCTGTTTGTATCAGGTCCTGTTGCCTAGTCATTCGTCACTACAATAACCTTCCTGCAATATACTCAGTGACAGAACGTTCAAATGCCTAAAAAAATCGCCTTGGAAGTCACTGTTTTATTGCCTTAGACAAACTGCACTAATGGACTTATAACTCATCGGTGGCTCAATGGTAAGGGGCCCCGACTTCTGATCTCAAGGTCCAAGTTCGAATCTCAATACATTTCGAGATATGTTGCATGCTCTTCTTCTCTCCTCTTCCTCCTCTTCTTCTTCCTCTTCTTCTCTTTCTCTTCTCAAAATTAACCCCTCTTCACCTCTTCCACCTTTTCCTCCTCTTCTTCTCTTCCTCTTCTCAAAATTACCCCCTTCACCTCTTCCTCTTCCTCTTCCTCTTCTCTGCCTTGGAATATGCGGTACAGTTTTGGTCTCCTCACCATGCAAAGGACATTGCTAAATTAGGTGTTCAGCGTCGGGCAACAAAAATGATCCCTTCCTTGCGCAACAAATCCTACGAAGAAAGGCTTTCCCCCCTTAACGTCGCCTCCGAGGAAAACTGATCGAATGTTTTAAAATACTTAATGGTTTCACGAATGTAGACAGATCAACACTGTTTATGGTCGATGACACTTTGCGTACGAGGAACAATGGCGTAAAACTTAAATGTAGACAAGTAAATTCAGACTGCACCAAATTTTTCTTCACCAACGTTGTAGTGCGAGAATGGAACAAGCTCCCCCCGTCAGTGGTCCAGTGTAACACGATTGACTCCTTCAGAAGCAAGCTCGACCGTCACTTCCTTCAACTTAATATTAACTAGAGTAGAAAAGCAACGTTTTGGAGCCTTCTGTTTAGTGTAGAATCACCATGGGGTCTGTGTGGTCTGAGTTTCTATGTAAATCTATGTAAATCATTTTCAGCCTCTTCTTCCTCTTCCTCTTCTCGAAATCACACCACCAGCTTCACCTCCTCCTCCTCTTCTTCCTCCTCCTCCTCCTCCTCCTCCTCTTCTTCTTCCTCCTCCTCCTCCTCCTCTTCCTCCTCCTCCTCCTCCTCTTCTTCCTCCTCCTCCTCCTCCTCTTCTTCCTCCTCCTCCTCTTCCTCCTCCTCCTCCTCCTCCTCCTCCTCCTCCTCCTCCTCCTCCTCTTCTTCCTCCTCCTCTTCTTCCTCCTCCTCCTCCTCCTCCTCTTCCTCCTCCTCCTCCTCCCCAACTGAGACGGAAGACTTCCAAGTATTCACCAAGATACAGGTGATTCATCTTCCTCCTCCTCCTCCTCCTCTTCCTCCTCCTCCTCCTCCCCCCCTCCTCCTCTTCCCTACCATTTACTTAGCACGTGGTGGAAGGTGAAGGGGAGGAGGAGAGGAGGAGGAGGAGAAAACAGGTGTGTGTGTGTGTGTGTTTCCAAGCTCGGAGAGAGAGAGAGAGAGAGAGAGAGAGAGAGAGAGAGAGAGATTTACTATATCTCTTTAATTTCACACACACACACACACACACACACACACACACACACACACACACACAGCCTGCTTGACCCCAATATAAAACGTACACAAACGCACATACACACACACGTGCACACACAATAAGCACCATGTATGAGACGGAGATGGGCACTGAGGCCATGCGCATTTAAACAAAACAAAAAAAAATCACACAGAGGGCAAGTCCATTGAACCCGCGTGGGGGAGGAAATTCTCACTGTCTTGTTTCCTTTGGTCTATTTTCCTTAGTTTCCCTTGTAAATAAAGCCTCCAGGTCCTTTCTTTACTATTTTTCTTTACTAATAAAAACTTTAATATCATATACGTACATTTAAATAGTCATAAAAGTGTTAATATTATTGTTATTATTATAGTACTGAATAGCGACTCCCCTTTTTTCCCATAATGGTCTCGCCTTATTAATTATCCTCATATATATACGTTAATAGGCCATACGGCGTTATACATACATACCTAAAATTCGTTATATAATCTAAAAATACGTTAAAATTCACTTAATATCGCTTAGAAACACCCAAAACAGTGATTATTATAAGATTTTCGTCGTTATGATGGAAAGTACGAAATCAAGCACTCCCATTGGTCCAGAGCAATTGGAAAACCATGACGTCACTCTTTCTCAGCCAATCAGAGGACAGCAAACCCATGACGTCACCAAACTTGACCAGGGAGGGAAATTAAGCCGTTGCCAAGATAGAAATGCCAATAAAAATGGATCTTATGCTTGATAATGAAAAAGAACCATCGAATTAGCTCTCAGTCACCCACGAAATCCAAAAACGAACCATTGACTATGCTTTCCGGTGACGTCATAATCCCCCAGCCAATCAGGAACCAGCAATCCATGACGTCATAGCCTCCCAGCCAATCAGAGCCCAGGACGCGGGAAATCATGGCGGCAAGAGGTTAGGATTATTGATTATAGCGACCTTGAACCTTCATCCTGTGACCTTGTGGCGCGGAGGGACAGTAGCGTCGCGCCTCTGACCTTGCGCCACATTTTCCCGCCTAAATATGCCGGAGGAGGAGGAGGAGGAGGAGGAGAGAAGAGGAGGCAAAGGCGATGGAGGAGGAGGACGAGTAGGATGAAAAAAGAAAACGGGGGTGAACGAGAGAAAATGGAGATGATTTATGGGAGACTTAGTTGATTCTTTGTTTACATTGATTATTTTTTTTATATTAATTTTGTAATAGTAGTAGTAGTAGTAGTAGTAGTAGTAGTAGTAGTAGAAGAAGTAATAGGAACAAGAATAAGAAGGAAAATATGAAGAATGAAAAGAGAAAGGAAAAATATATTAACAGAGAGAGAGAGAGAGAGAGAGAGAGTCCTCCCCCACGGCAGCAATAGTCTCGTCCTGCCCTGGTCAGTAAGAGAGAGAGAGAGAGAGAGAGAGAGAGGAGGGAGAGAGAGCCATTGGTCAAGAGAGAAGGACAGTGGGCAGTGAGTGGTCAGGTCGAGAGAGAGAGAGAGAGAGAGAGAGAGAGAGAGAGAGAGAGAGAGAGGGCAGCGTGGGAGATGGAGAAGAGGGGGGAGGGGGGGTCTGGTCACCGTGAGAGAGAGGCTGGTCAGATGTGCAAAGAAAGAGAGAGAGAGAGAGAGAGAGAGAGAGAGAGAGAGAGATGGTCACCGTGAGAGAGCTTGAGGATGGTTGGTCACTTGGGCACCGGGAGGGAGGGAGAGAAAGGAAGGAAGGAAGGGAGAGAGAGAGAGAGAAAGGAAGGAAAGAAAAGAAGGAAGGAAGGAAAAGAGAGAGAGAGAGAGAGAGAGAGAGAGAGAGAGAGAGAGAGAGAGAGAGAGAGAAATGA
>NW_026111832.1:757500-795000 GCF_024679095.1 Eriocheir sinensis
CCTCCCTCTCTTCCATTGCATTATAGGGCACCTGACCAGCCTGTCCCTCCCTCCCTCCCTCCACCTGACCCTTCCTCTGAGCCATGGAGCAGGAGGGCACCTTCCCTTCCTGCCCTGACCACTCACTGCCCACTGTCCTTCTCTTTCTGACCAATGGCTCTCTCCCTTGACCACTGACCGCTGGTTCTCTCTTCCTCCCTCCAGCTGACCACTCCCTCCCTCTCTCTCTCACTCTCCCTCTTCCTCACTGACCAGGGCAGGACGACGCCATTGCGGCCGTGGGGGAGAACTGCCTTACTATATTTCATTTAGATATTTGCTACCAGTTCTGTCTACTTCCTTAGTTAAGCTATATATATATATATATATATATATATATATATATATATATATATATATATATATATATATATATATATATATATATATATAATGTTTCTGTGTATTTTGTGTAGCTGTAAAAGAGGTTATTAAGTATATTTATATTAACAAAATATTACTATTCCTTCCTTTCGTCTTCTTTCCCTCCCTCCCTTCCTCTCTCTCCCTTCCAAGTGACCAACCTGCCTCAGCCTCTCCCACGGTGACCACCCCCTCCCTCCCCCCTCCTGGTGCTCGCCACACGTGCACACCTGACCACCAGCCGTGGACCTGCAGCCTCTCTCCCACGGTGACCAGCCCCCCCCCCTGACCCCCCTTCTCACGCTGCCCTCGGCCCTGCCTCCCTGACCACTCACTGCCCACTGTCCTCTCTGGACCGTCCTGACCAATGGCTATTTTCTCCAGATGACCACTCCTCCTCCTCCCTCCCACCCAACCACACAGACCCGGGCCGGACGAGGCCATTGCTGCCGTGGGGAGGACTGACGGCCTGTCTGACTGTCTCTCTCCCTCTCTCTCTCTCTCTCTCTCTCTCTCTCTCTCTCTCTCTCTCTCTGCTATTATTTTATCCACTCTTTTTATTATTATTATTATTATTATTATTATTATTATTATTATTATTATTATTATTAATATTTATATTATTATTTATGAGGAAGAGGAGGAGGAGGAGGAGGAGGTAAAGGAGGAAGAGGAAAGAGGAGGAGGAAAAGAAGAAACAGGGGAGAGAGAGAGAGAGAGAGAGAGAGAGAGAGAGAGAGAGAGAGAGAGAGAGAGAGAGAGAGATCATTACATATAACACAATCAAAATTTCTCTTGATAACAAAAAAACAAATAAACAATAAAAAAAAAATAAAAAAAAATAACTCACTAAGCTGATGATGATAATGATGGGCGAGTCCACTATACGAGGCCACACGGGGGAGTCAGCCTCACACTTCTACACTTATATCACACTTGCAAGCCAAACAACGCACGTTACTTATACTTACTAAACTTATAACTTGTAAATACTTATAATAGTGTCGTCTAGGGAGGTGGAATTAGGTGGTTAGTGAAGATATAGTGATTTTATTGAAGAGAAGTGGATGTGACCTCCCCCACTGTCGTATAATGAGGGGAAAGAAGAAGAAGAAGAAGAAGAAGAAGAAGGAAAATAAAATATAAATTAAATTAAAAACAAGAATGAGGAAAAAATGAAGAAAATAAGATAAGGAAAGAAGAAATAAAAGAAAATGGAGATTATTATTATTATTATTATTATTATTATTATTATTATTATTATTATTATTATTATTTCAAAAGTCATTCGTCACTGCACTAAACTTCCTGCAGATATAACAAGTTCGTGTTTACTGTAGCCTGCTTTTCCATGCTTTCTCTCTCTCTCTCTCTCTCTCTCTCTCTCTCTCTCTCTCTCTCTCTCTCTCTCTCTCTCTCACTTTCCTTGCCCTTGTCTCTCTCTCAATTTCACTTTCTATATCCTTGCACGAGTTCTCTCTCTCTCTCTCTCTCTCTCTCTCTCTCTCTCTCTCTCTCTCTCTCTCTCTCTCTCTCTCTCTCTCTCTCTCTCTCTCTCTCTCTCTCTCTCTCTCTCTCTCTCTCTCTCTCTCTCTCTCTCTCTCTCTCTCTCTCTCTCTCTCTCTCTCTCTCTCTCTCTCTCTCTCTCTCTCTCTCTCTCTCTCTCTCTCTCTCTTTCTCTCTCTCTCTCTCTCTCTCTCTCTCTCTCTCTCTCTCTCTCTCGCATATAAACAATAAAAAATAAACATCAATTCTCATAACGGAAAGGAAAATTAAAGAAAGTAAAAGAAAATTAGAGAAAGTTTGAAAAATAAAGACAAAATGGAAGCTTGGGGAGGAGGGGTGGGAGGGAGAGGATGCGGGCGAGTCCATTTAGAGGCTTGGGGGGGAGTTGCATCTCAGTGGAATATCTAACACTCCTCTATTTCCTACCCTTAATTAAATAGACCATCATTACTACTTTATATACAATGTAATTAAAACTAGGTATGTGTTATTAATTAGCATGAGGTGATTAAGGTACGTAAATGAGGTAGAGAAAGATATTAGTGAGATGCAACTCCCCCATCCTTTTATAATGCTCTCACCCGACCGTTACATCTTATCAACCTAATAAAATATATGTAAATAATCAATAAAACAACAAAATAAAGCGATAATTAAAGATGAAAAATAATAAAGAAGCAAAAAATGGACCAAAAATTGCTTGAAAGTTAAGAAAAAACGAAAAATGCGAAATTGAAATCTTGGAAATATCGTCATAAAAGTTAAATAAGACCAAATAAAGCAAAAATAAGGTGGAAATAATAATAATAAAGATAAAAACGATGTAAATAATAAAGAATAACTAGAGAAAAGCGATATAATAAGATAACCCACTGAATAGTAACCCCGTAAAATGGTCTGACGCTCTCCACCTCCTCCTCCTCTTCTTCCTCCTCTTCCAACGCGACCTCTTCCTCCTCCTCCTCTTCCTCCTTCCACTTCTCCGCCGACGATGGAAGAAACAGGACGTGTCTTCCTAAACCCTCCAAACCACGCCTTAAACCCAAGTCCTAATGGCTGACACAGGTATTTATATAATGTTTCAAGTTCCCGATCATACAAGCAATAGATTAAAGTTTACATCAAGTTGGTTTTAAGTGTTTATTTCTGATGGTTTAATTATGGAATGTGGTTTAGTGAGACGCATATGTGGTGGGTATGTGGTATGTGGGTTTATATATGTGGTGTATGTGGGGTTGTGTTGATATATGTGTTGGTCTAGGGCGGGTTTTGGGAGAAGGATTTGGTTTAATTGATAGAAACGAAGATTTTTGGTTTAAGTGGACCACGTGGTTATCTTAGAAGTGGGGTTTTAAGGTTAAGAGGTTTATATGTAGGTTTATATTGCTATCTGTGGTGCTTAGGGCGGTTTTTGTGAGAAAGATTTGGTTTAATTGATAGAAACGAAGATTTTTGGTTTAAGTGGACCACGTGGTTATCTTAGAAGTGAGGTTTTAAGGTTGTGTGTTTATATGTAGGTTTATATTGTTATCTGTGTTGGTTTAGGGCTGTGTGTGAGAAAGATTTGGTTTAATTTATGGATGCGAGGATTTTTGGTTTAAGTGGACTACGTGGCTACCTTAGTAGTTTTTGTTAAGTAATAGAAGGTTTATAAGTGGTTTACATTGCTATTTGTGGTATATCAAGGCGGTTTATGTGAAAGATTTGGTTTAACTGATATAAACGAAGATTTTTTTGTTGTAAGTGGACCACGTGGCAATCTTCGAAGTAGGCTTTTTAAGTAACAGAAGGTTTATAAGTGGTTTACATTGCTATTTGTGGTGGTTTGGGGCGGTCTGTGTTAAAGATTTGGTTTAATTTATGGAAACTTAAGATTTCTTGTTTAAGTGGATCACGCGGTTACCTTAGAAGTCGGTTTTCTAATAGTAAGTAACGGTTTATAAGTGGTTAACATTGCTCTTTGTGGTATATCAAGACGGTTTATGTGAGGGAGATTGGTTTAATGTATGGAAACTTATATATTCTAGTGCGTCTACCGAATTTTTACCTACCTACTGAATTTTCTTGCAATAATCTACTGAAATTTTTACCTACCTACTCATCTACTGAATTTATTTACGTATCCACTGAATTTTCTCGCGATAATCTACTGAAATTTCCTCTGCTGTCCCATGCCCCACACACTCCCCCGGTTTGGCCCCGTGCCCCGCTGGTCCTAAGTGTGGGGTAGAGTGAAGGGGCCCTGATTAACTCACGGTGCCCAAATTGGTGCTCGTGAACCTGTCCAGGGCCACAAGAAATAGAACCTTTGTTAATATATTCAAGTCTTGTGCTGCTAGGTGGATGCTGGGAATGTGGAGAGGTGATGGAGTGGATGTGTGGAGGGTGTGAGATGTGGATTGTAGTGGTGGTGCTGATGTGGAAGAGATGGGAGTGGAATGGATACTGTGGAGAGATGTGAGATAGTGGAGTGGATGCTGTGGAGAGAGATGGAAGAGATGAGTGGAGTGGATGCTGTGTGGATATGTGGAAGAGATGAGTGAAGTGGATGCTGTGGGGAGATGTGGATGAGATGAGTGAAGTGGATGCTGTGGGGAGATGTGGATGAGTGGAGTGGAGTGGATGCTGTGTGGAGATGTGGAAGAGATGAAGTGGAGTGGATGCTGTGAAGAGAGATGGAAGAGATGAATGGATTGGGAACATGTGGAAGAGATGAGTGGAATGGGTGCTGTGAGGAGAAGTGGAAGACACAGAATGGAGTGAATGCTGTGGAAGAGATAAGTGGATGTTTCTGAGAGTGGATGCTGGCAAGATAAATAGAGATGAGATTGGATGCTGTATAGAACCAGAAGACTTGATGCTGTGAATGTGGAATAGTTAAGTGGAATTTGGGTGGATATTAATTACTTAGTCGTCCATAATTAGTGAATCCGAATCAATTATAAACAACTTTCCGTCCTTCCAGGTTGATCTGAGAAATGGCTTTGTTGAATGGAATATATGTTTGCCCTGATCTGCCTCCTTCAATTCAAGGAAAAATCAACTTAAAGGTAAGATTTTTATATATGTTATTTTTTTGTATATTTATTTTTCCTATTATGCAAGAAAAATCAATATAAGAGTAAGATTTTTATATACAAGTTATTTTTTGGACATGTTTTTTTTTCCTTTAATGCAAGAAAAATCAATATAAGAGTAAGATTTTTATATACAAGTTATTTTTTGGATGTTTTTTTCCTTTAATGCAAGAAAAATCAATATAATAGTAAGATTTTTATATACAAGTTATTTTTTGGATATGTTTTTTTCCTTTAATGTAAGAAAAATGAAAGTTATGGTAAGATTTTAATATATTCAAGTTATTAAAGTTTATGAAGATTTTTCTCATTTTTCTTTCAATGTTTATAGTTTTTCTTTCTTTTTCCTTTCTCCAATATCCCTACCTCTACCTCCCTGTCTTTTAATCTCCCTTTCCTCTCCCTTGCCTTCTATCCTTTCCTTCCTCTCCCTCCCTTTCTTAGTCTCCCTTGCAATCCCTTCCCTTCTCTTCTCTCTCCCTTCCTTTCTCTTTCTCTCTCTATCTCCCTCCCTACCTCTACCTCCCTGTCTTTTAATCTCCCTTTCCTCTCCCTTGCCTTCTATCCTTTCCTTCCTCTCCCTCCCTTTCTTAGTCTCCCTCACAATCCCTTCCTGTATCTCCCCTTCTCTTCTGTCTCCCTTCCTTTCTGTTTCTCTCTATCTCCCTCCCTACCTCCCTGTCTGTCTTTTAATCTCCCTTTCCTCTCCCTTTCTCTCCCCTGCCTTCTTTCTTTCCCTTCTCTCTCCCTCTCTCTCTCTCTCTCTCTCTCTCTCTCTCTCTCTCTCTCTCTCTCTCCTCAAGTCCGCCAAACTGATGAACTTCTATCCCGAAACTGACCTGCTATGTTGACCTAGTTACGGATCACTGAGGCACTTAACGAGGGTCAGGTCACGGGGGTACAGGTGTGTGAGGCTAATGTGCGCACCTGTCTGTTCCAGGTAGAGGGAAGATGAAGAGGAGGAGAGAGAAAACGATGGAGGAAAGAGCGAGTTGAATGGAAGGAAGAGAAAGGAATTGAAGAGTTGGTATCTGGGTTTAGAGGAGGAAAAGTTGATGGAAGGAAGAAGCGGAAAGGAAGGAAGTAGAAGAAAATAAATAAGAAAAATGCAAAGAATATTGAATGGATAAATGAGGGAGTTACTTAGAAGGAAAACTAGAAGACAGGAGATGAAAATATGACTAGCAAATGCAATGGTAAGTATCTTTGCATTAATAAATATCTTGTGGAATATTATAGTTAAACGTTATGATATTGGCTATTTCCTTCCCTTTCCCTAAATTCTAACACCACGAAACTGACCCCTCTTTCGACCACCTCTCTGATTCTCTTTAGGAGCAGCGAGCAGTGGGCTTTTTATATTATAGTTTCCTTATTCTGTGTGCCCTTAAGCTGTCTCCGTTAAATAAATAAAACTCCCTATTTATTTTATACTATGATGACACCTTACGGATGAGTCTTCCGAAGATTGGCGTCACTAATCAGTGCTGTCGACAACCTTACCTGTCTGAGATCATACCTGTCAACATCTACCCCTGACCCTTCTTAACGAGCTGCTTTTAATACCTGTCTGTCTCTCTCTCCCACCAGTGATATGGATTAGCAAGATTGGTTCTACTACTACTACTACTATTATATTGAAAGGTAATTGTTGTTGTTGAAATGTTTGTTTATAAGATGAAATTTGTATTAGATATATATTTTTCTTTTTATTAGTATTTATATAATATATTAAGTTCTTGTTACCATATATATTACCAAACCCTGTTATATTCCTCTGTTTATTTATCTCTATATGCTTTTATCATCTTTATTCAACATATTCTCTCCATTTATCATTCCTCCATACTTCTTCAACATTTTCCCTCCATGTATCACTCCTCCATTCCTGTCTATATCCTTCCATGCCCTATAGTCAACATTTTCCCTCCACTTATTCCTCCTCCATTCTTGTCTATATCCTTCCATGCCCATTTCAGCATTTTCCCTCCACTTATCATTCCTCCATTCTTGTCTATATCCTTCCATGCCCATTTCAGCATTTTCCCTCCACTTATCATTCCTCCATTCTTGTCTATATCCTTCCATGCCCATTTCAGCATTTTCTCTCCACTTATCATTACTCCATACTCCTCTATATCCTTCCATGCCCATTTCAGCATTTTCCCTCCACTTATCATTCCTCCATTCTTGTCTATATCCTTCCATGCCCATTTCTCCTCCATATATCCTTCCATGCCCATTTCAGCATTTTCCCTCCACTTATCATTCCTCCATTCTTGCCTATATCCTTCCATGCCCATTTCAGCATTTTCCCTCCACTTGTCATTCCTCCATTCTTGTCTATATCCTTCCATGCCCATTTCAGCATTTTCCCTCCACTTATCATTCCTCCATTCTTCTCTATCCTTCCATTCCCTTTAGTCACCATATTCTCTCCACTTATCATTCCTCCATTCCTCTCTACATCCTTCCATCCTCTTTATTCTACGTTTTCTCTCCACTTATCACTCCTCCATTCATGTCTGTATCCTTCCATGCCCGTTTCAGCATTTTCACTCCACTTATGATTCCTCCATACTTCTATATCCTTCCATTTCTATCCCCCCCCCCCCCCTGTACATGATGACACTCACTTGGATGAGTCTCCGAAGATTGGCGTCACTAATCGTTTGTGTGGAGTACTGCGCGTCTGACCATAGTATACCCTTAAATAATACGTCCGCCTGAAAGAAAATGGGAACTAATTGCCTCCGTTTTCTTTTCCTCCTCCTCCTCCTATCTCGCTTTTCCAGATGACTCCAGAACTTCGACCCACTGGAAGATGAGCGACCGGAACAATGGAGAGATTACGGTAAGCTTTATTTTTTTTCTATCAAACACACACACACACACACACACGGCTCCGTAGCTCAATCTGTTAACCACATTGCACTCGACATCGTTTGAACTTACTTAATGAATGATCCAACCTTATATTGTATGGTATATCAATTATCTTAGACCAATATTAAGACCCTGAGCTTGCCTTGTTCGAGAGGGGACTTGCTAGTGATTGTGAGTCCATCTTGTGATCAGGTCGAGGCAAATCACACACACACACACACACACACACACACGCACACACGCACACACACACACCGCACATGAAACAGACATGGCGTACGTCAGTCAGTGTGCGCCGTGTTAGAAATATGTGCGAGAGAAATCGTTCCCGGCCTGTGTACGTGTGTGTGCGTTTCCTCGTACGCACATGACAGGCTGGGCGCACATGACACAATGCCTTTGAACTTTTGTATATAGTGTTTTTAATTGACTATTTAGATGGTAATTAGTCTCCTCTCTCCCTCTCAACAGATGTTTACCTGCGTACGGAGACTGGACAGGTGTGAAGGGCTCTCGTTAACCACCCACACCTGTAAACCCCTGCCTAAGGAGACTGGACAGGTGTGAAGGGCTCTCGTTAACCACACACACCTGTAAACCCCTGCCTAAGGAGACGACAGGTGTGAAGGGCTCTCGTTAACCACACACACCTGTAAACACCTGCCTATCCTTAAACACAGGTGAGAATTTTGGGATTTTGAGGGCAATTAGATATTTGGCTATCCTCTACCTAACACCTTTCTCCTCTCCTCCTCCTCCTCCTCCTTCTCTTCCTACCCAATCAATGGTTTTTAAATTTACTGTTGACAAATGTAAAGTTTTGCACATCGGAAACTATAAGAATCGCGTTCGGTACGTAATGAATAGCCAACAACTCTGTATAAGTAAAGAAAAGGATCTTGGAATCACTATATCAAGCGATTGAAAAAGCCCGGTCAGCATTGTTCAGAGGTAGTTAAAACCGCAAACAGATTGGTTGGCTTCATCGGACGAGTCTTTAATAATAAATCTGAAAAAGTAATATTAAAACTATATAACTCGTTGGTCTCCCTAGTACAGAAAAGACATAGAAAAGTTGGAACGGGTTCAACGAAGAGTAACAAAGATGATTCCTAGGTTGAGAAATTTGTCATATGAACAAAGGCTTAAAGAAGTAAATTTACTCAGCCTATCAAAGCGAAGAATGCGAGGCGATCTAATAGAAGTGTTTAAAATGTCTAAAGGATTCAGTGATATTAATGTGGAAGATTACTTTACAATTGATCGATTTAATAAATTTTGAGGGTTATTAAGATTTATAGCTATTCTTTCTCCTCCTCTTCCTCCTCCTCCTCCTTCCATTTCCTTTCTTTTTGCATAACCATTTACCAACCCTACCTCTCTCTGGAAAGGAATAACCAGAGAAACTAGGAAGAAGGAAGAGAATGTGATTATAAAGGGAAGAAGAGAGGGAGGTGAGGAGAGGAGGAAAGAATTGAATAAGGAGGCGAGGAGAAGAGGGAAATAAAAGGAGGAAAGTATTGAATAAGGAGGCGAGGAGAGGAAGGAAGGAGAGAGAGGAGGTAGAAAGCTAAGCGGAAGGGGTATTGATGATCGTCTTATTGGTGTTGGCAGTGCAGGGATGATACGATGACGAGTCTGACCCGGCTCGCGTGGTGTGGGGGGTGGAGGTGGCAGGGGGGGTGTGACTGCGTTCTGTGGTGTGACCCGCCCTGCTGCCCCCACTCAACACACCCCCACACCCTCGGGAACGATGTTTATGAGGCATTTGTCTGAGCGCCGCCAACACGGGATAGACAGCGATCGAGGAGAAATATTGATGACTAAAAATAATAAAGAATTAACGTAAAGATCGTAAATTAAGGAGAATGGGGGCTTAATATGAAAGCGATGTCTGTTTTATTTAAGAAAGGGATTTGTTATATATCTTTTTATAGGGTTTCGCATCTTGGGAATGTCTTACTAATGTTGGGTTCTATTTCTTTCAGCGACGGAGCCAGCGGAAGATTCTACCTCCTAAGCAGTGGAGGAGAAATTGATGTAAGTTTCATTGAGAGAGAATGGGGGATAACGGAAATTTGATGAGGAAGGAAGGATTGAAGAATGGAATTAGATATGGGAATGATTAGTGAAAGAGTGATTTGTCAGAGGTTAACCGTGTAGCAGCAACGGGTCAAATTTGTGGCTTTACCGTGTAGCAGCGACGGGTCAAATTTGTGGCTTTACCGTGTAGCAGCGACGGGCCAAATTTGTGGCTTTACCGTGTAGCAGCGACGGGTCAAATTTGTGGCTTTACCGTGTAGCAGCAACGGGTCAAATTTGTGGCTTTACCGTGTAGCAGCAACGGGTCAAATTTGTGGCTTTACCGTGTAGCAGCAACGGGTCAAATTTGTGGCTTTACCGTGTAGCAGCGAGGGGCCAAATTTGTGGCTTTACCGTGTAGCAGCGACGGGCCAAATTTGTGCCATGATATAAACCCCCCAAAATAGATGATACATAATCCGATCACAAATGCTTTTATATATATTATGAAATGGTTTGTGTGAGGGGTGATTTTTTCTCATTTTTCTCGCTTAGAGGGACCATTAAGAAACATGATCCCGGCTGCTACTGGGTTAAAAGAATTATTGGAAGAGGATTTGCTAGTGGATGGGAGAGAGGGAGAGAGAGTTAGTGGTTGAGAGAGAAGGAGAGTGAGTTAGTGGTGGAGAGAGAGGGAGAGTAAGTTAGTGGTTAGAGAGAGAGAGAGAGAGAGACCTTCTAACATGATGCAAACATTAACTTACCTACATTATTTGAGGTTCATGATACAATTTGACCAGACTGACCACAACACACACACACACACAGACGTACACACCCTCATTCCCATATCACTAACTTCATATCCCCTTTACAGAGTGCGTTTGTGTGTGCATTGCTGTCACCTTGGTACATAAGAGTTTCCGCTGAAGAAAAGGATCGCATGAAGGGATTGAGTTCTTATGTAAAGTGGAAATAAAAATGGATTAGTTATTTTTGTGTATTATTTTGCTTTAACTTTTTTTTTCTTCAAACTTCAATACAATCTTTAATACTTAGGTCATTGATAAGTTGTATAAGTAAGGTCACTACAGGTTATTGACAAGTTATATAAGTAAACTTTAATATCCTTTTTTTACTACTGTTTCTGTGTGACAAGTAGGCTTAATGAACTTGTACTTATAATGTCAAATACTTAATCTAAAAAGTGCTTATCAAATATCAACTAATCTATTTTTTCCTTACAAACTTCAATACAATCTTTAATACTTAGGTCATTGACAAGTTATATAAGTAAACTTTAATATCCTTTTTTTACTACTGTTTCTGTTTGACAAGTAGGCTTAATGAACTTGTACTTATAATGTCAAATACTTAATCTAAAAAGTGCTTATCAAATATCAACAAACCTATTTTAATCTTGCAAACTTCAGTACAATCCATAATACTTAAGTCACTACAGGTCATTGACAAGTTATATAAGTAAACTCTAATATCCTTTTTTACTACTGTTCCTGTTTGAAAAGTAGGCTTAATCAACTTGTACTTATAATGTCAAATACTTAATCTAAATAGTGCTTATCAAATATCGAATCTATTTTTTTCTTACAGACTTCAATACAATCTTTAATACTAAGGTCACTACAGGTCATTGACAAGTTATATAAGTAAACTGATATCCTTTTTTACTACTGTTCCTGTTTGACAAGTAGGCTTAATCAACTTTTACTTATAATGTCAAATACTTAATCTAAAAAGTGCTTATCAAATATCAACGAATCTATTTTTCCCTTACAAACTTCAATACAATCTTTAATACTTAGGTCACTAGTTATATAAGTAAATTCTAATATCCTTTTGGTAATGGTAATTCCTTAATCTAAAAATAAATATATATAGTATCCCCCCTTGTGAATTAACTTTTAAAACACAAATGTACCTGTTTTTATTACCTCCATGAATTAAAATTATCCATACTCAAACCAACCTTAACATACAGTACAGAAAATCCCCAAACAAAACTCTTCAGTCGAATTAGATTAACTTTTAAAACACAATTGTACCTGTTTATATATACCTCCATGAATTAAAATTATCCATACTCAAACCAACCTTAACATACAGTACAGAAAATCCCCAAACAAAACTCGTCAGTCGAATTAGATTAACTTAGAGGGTTATAAATGCAGACTAACAAAAAAGAAAAAAAAATCATGATCTTGTGGTCCCCCGGGGCACTCTCCATGGCACCCTAGTTTGAGAGCCTCTGGAGTAAGGGCAGTGGGTAAGAGAGCTGACCGACCCAACCAGAAGTGTTCCCTCCATGACAACAGATGAAATATTAGACATGATAAAGTGAAGATTAGAGATGATAAACAGGAGAGATAGATAGGGGAAGGAACATCTGGAGGAGATAGAGAACAGGGAAGGTCATCACTTACCCACACAGCTTGAAAGAGGAGGAAGGAAAATCTAAATAACAGAGGAGATAGAGAGAACAAGGAATAGAGTTACAGAAAGGAAGGAAGGAACATTAAATAACAAAGGAGATAGAGAGAACAAGGAATAGAGTTACAGAAAGAAGGAAGGAACATTAAATAACAAAGAGGAGATAGAGAGAACAAGGAATAGAGTTACAGAAAGAAGGAAGGAAAATCTAAATAAACAAAGAGGAGATAGAGAGAACAAGGAATAGAGTTACAGAAAGAAGGAAGGAACATTAAATAACAAAGAGGAGATAGAGAGAACAAGGAATAGAGTTACAGAAAGGAAGGAAAATCTAAATAACAAAGAGGAGATAGAGAGAACAAGGAATAGAGTTACAGAAAGGAAGGAAGGAACATTAAATAACAAAGAGGAGATAGAGAGAACAAGGAATAGAGTTACAGAAAGGAAGGAAAATCTAAATAACAAAGAGGAGATAGAGAGAACAAGGAATAGAGTTACAGAAAGGAAGGAAAATCTAAATAACAAAGAGGAGATAGAGAGAACAGGGAATAGAGTTACAGAAAGAAGGAAGGAACATTAAATAGCAAAGAGGAGATAGAGAGAACAGGGAATAGAGTTACAGAAAGAAGGAAGGAAAATCTAAATAAACAAAGAGGAGATAGAGAGAACAAGGAATAGAGTTACAGAAAGGAAGGAAGGAACATTAAATAACAAAGAGGAGATAGAGAGAACAAGGAATAGAGTTACAGAAAGAAGGAAGGAAAATCTAAATAAACAAAGCAAGGAAATAGATATGAAAAAACAAGAATAGAAAAACTCATGATAAAGTAAAAATCATAAACTTTGAGTGAAAAAAAAAATGTATAAATTAAAAAAATGAAAATTATAAGTGTTACCGGTCCCAGCGAAATGGTTCCCTTAAGTACGAACTGTGGGATAAAAGTGCAGTTACTACTACCACTACTACTTATAATAATGCCTACTACAATACCCCTACTTATAATACAACCCTTATTTACACTTAACACACACACATACACACACACACACACACACATTTCAAATATCTTCCAATGTATAATCTTCCTTCTCCTCCTCTTCTTCCACTTCCTCTTCCACTTAAAAACACATACATTTCACGGACCTTCCACCACTAAAACCTCCACTGCAAAATCCTCTTCCTCCTCCTCCTCCTCCTCTTCTTCCTCCACCTCCATCTCCTCCTCCTCTTCCTCCTCCTCCATCTCCCACTCTCCAACAGTTTTTATGTGCTTCTGCGAGTGTTTCATATAGTAGCGTTGCGATGTGTAAGTCTTACCACACTCAACGCACTCAAAATTCCTATTAGTGTGCGTTAGAGTGTGTTTCTTGAGATTGCTCTTCGTCGAGAACCGCTTCCCGCACTCGACACACAAGCAGGTGTTCGGAGCTTCGGAGTGAGTGCGTGCGTGTGCGTTCAAACTGCTTGCACGCGTAAATACCTTCCCGCACTCTTCGCACTCAAAACCACGTGAGTTTGAGTGCGTTAGAGCGTGCTTGTTCAAATCGCCCTGTCTCGTGAACTTCCTAAAACATATCTCGCACTCGAAATTCCTAGTGTCATTGTGAGTTAGAGTGTGTTGATTGAGGTTTCCCTTCGACGTAAAAAGCTTCTCACATATAAGGCATTCAAATGTTCTCCCTTCACCAGTATGTATTAAAATGTGGTCGCGTAAATGTCCGTGGCGGATGAACTTCTTACCGCACTTTTCGCACTCAAAATTCCTGGTGTCTGAGTGTGTGAGTGCGTGTCTAGTCAAATCACAGGACCTCAAAAATCTCTTCCCGCAGACAACGCACTCATGGTTTCTCTCCCCGCCGTGTGTGTTTAAATGTTGGTTCAAGTTCCCGAGGCTTCTGAATTTTCTCCCACATAACTCGCAAATGTAGGCCTCCCCGGGGTTAGTGTGTTTCCGAGTGTGTTTCTTGAGGGTGAACTTGGAGCTGAATTCCTTACCGCACTCTTCACACTTGAACTTGATGTCAGTGTGTGTGTTAGTGTGTTGGTTAAGGTTGCCCCGCGATGAGAATTTCTTACCGCACTTTTCACACTCGAATATCTTGCCGTCAGGGTGCGTGCGAGTGTGTTTGTTCAGACTAGCTTGAGAATTGAAGACTTTATCACACTCATCACACTTAAATTGCTTGATATCAGTGTTGCCAACCTTTTCTTTTCCATTCTTACTGATAGAGTGAACGCGAGTGTGTCCGTTGAGACCAGCATTAGACTTGAACACCTTACCGCACTCTTCACACTTAAACTCCTTGATATCAGAGTGCGTTAGAGTGAGTCCAGTGTTACCATCTACAGCTGCAAGCCTCTCCTCTTCTCTCAAAGGGGTAGAGTGTGTGCGAGTGTGTCTTGTGAGACCAGCATTAGATTTGAACACCTTACCGCACTCTTCACACTTAAACTCCTTGATATTAGAGTGCGTTAGAGTGCGTCCAGTGTTGCCATCTATAGCTGCAAGCCTCTCCTCTTCTCTCAAGGCGGTAGAGTGTGTGCGAGTGTGTCTGGTGAGACCAGCATTAGATTTGAACACCTTACCGCACTCTTCACACTTATAATCCTTGATATCAGAGTGCGTTAGAGTGCGTTCGGTGTTACCATCTACAGCTGATACCCTTTCCTTCTCTCTCAGACCATTAGAGTGTGTTCGAGTGTGTTTGTTCAATGTAGCTTTAGACTTGAACACTTTCCCGCACTCTTTACATTTAAACTCCTTGATATCAGAGTGCGTTAGAGTGCGTCCAGTGTTACCTTCTACAGCTGATACCCTTTCCACCTCCTCCTCCTCCTCCTCTTCCTCTTCCTCCTCCTCCTCTGAGAATGGGTGTAGGTGGTTTGGGCAATCTGTGAAGGGGTCTGTTTTGATTTCTTCCATTGTGGGTTCAAATTCTAATCTTGTCTTCTTTTGAGTGATATTGTCTTCTCTCTCTCTCTCTCTCTCTCTCTCTCTCTCTCTCTCTCTCTCTCTCTCTCTCTGTTTTCTGATTATTCACACACATTTATTTTTGTTATTTTTTCTTCTTGTTTTCTTTCATTCACTTTTTCAATCATTTTCTTCTTTCTCATTTTCTTCATTTTTCTTCATATTCTTTCTCATTTTCTTCTTTTTCTTCACACACTTTGCTTTTCATATTTCTCTTTTCCTTCTTTTCTTCTTCTTCTTTTCCTTTTTTCAATATTTTTTCTTCTTTTCTTCTTCCTTCCTTCCTCTTCTATTCTCTCATTTATCACTGTTTCTCTCTCCTCTATGATGTTTATTTAATTTTTCAATATTTTCTTCTTTTTCTTCCTTTGTTTTGTTTTATTTCTTAGTCTTTCTTCTTTTTCTCTTTCCTTTTTCAATATTTTCTTCTTTTTCTTCCTTTACTCTCTCTCTCTCTCTCTCTCTCTCTCTCTCTCTCTCTCTCTCTCTCTCTCTCTCTCTTTCCTTTTTCAATATTTTCTTCTTTTTCTTCCTTTCTAATCTTTTCCTTTTTACTTTCTTCTTTTTCTCTCTCCTTTTCCAATATATTTTCTCTTTCTATTCCTCTATTCTTTCATTTCTCTCTCTTTCTCCTCCTCTTTATCACAATTACTCTTTCTTTCTCTCCTTTTTCAATATATTTTCTTCTTTTTATTCTTCCTCTTTTCTCATTTGTCTCTTTCTCCTTCTCTTTATCACAATTACTCTTTCTCTCTCTCCTTTTTCAATATATTCTCTTTCTATTCCTCTATTCTTTCATTTCTCTCTCTTTCTCCTCCTCTTTATCACAATTACTCTTTCTTTCCTCTTCTTTTTCAATATATTTTCTCCTTCATTTCTTCCTCTTTCTCCTCCTTTCCTTTTTCAATATATTTTCTCTTTTCCTTCTTCTATTCTTTCATTTCTAACTCCTCCTCCTCCCTCACTACAATCCACTACAATCTCCACCATTCACTTATAAACTTATATCCTCACACACACACACACACTTACAATCCACCCCTTTTCCAATCCTTCCGCCAAATCACTCGAACTTAAACTTGTCAAAATCCCTTACACTACTCCAGCTTGTAGGGGGGGGGGGGCAGGGGGGGGTGAAGGGGGGTGCCACTGTCCATGTCCTAGAGTGTCCTATGATTGCCTGGTGTCCTGTAGGAGGTGGTGAGGAGTCCTGTGGTGGCTGCGTCCTATGGGGTCAGTCTTGGGTCCTGCAAGATCGGTGGGTTAGGTTGTGTGTGTGTGTGTGTGTGTGTGTGTGTGTATGTGTGTGTGTGTGTGTGCAATATAGTAATGAGAGAGAGAGGAGAGAGAGAGAGAGAGAGAGAGAGAGAGAGAGAGAGAGAGAGAGAGAGAGAGAGAGAGAGAGAGAGAGAGAGAGAGAGAGAGAGAGAGAGAGTAGAAACACAGAAGTGAAAGCGAGAGAGAGAGGGAGAGAGAAAGGAGGAAAAAGAGAGAGTGAGAGAGAGGGAGAGAGAGGAGGAAAAAGAGAGAGAGAGGGAGGAGAAAGTGAAAGGAGAAATCTAAGAGTGAGGGAGAGAGAGAGAGAGAAAGTGAGAAAGGAGGTGAGAGAGAGGGGGAGAGAAAAACAAGGTCAGGAGAGAGAGAGAGAGAAAGGAGGAAAAAGAGAAAAGAGAGAGAAAGTGAAATTAGAAATCTAAGAGTGTGAGAGAGTGAGAGAGAAAGTGAGAAAGGAGGTGAGAGAGAGGGAGAGAAAAGCAAGGTCGGGAGAGAGAGAGAGAGAGAGAGAGAGAGAGAGAGAGAGAGAGAGAGAGAGAGAGAGGAGGAGAGAGAAGGAGGAGAAAACATTACCCCTCCTTCCTACTCCTCCCTCCCTTCCTCTCTCCCTCCCTTCCTCTTTCCTTCCTTATCTTCCTCCTCCTCCTTCCCTTCGCCTAGTCTGGGCCATGGGGTCTGTGTGGTCTTATTTTCTATGTAAATCTATGTAAATCTCATAAATAAATAAATAAAATAAAATCCCTTCCTGTTTTCATTTCCCTCCTCCCTCCCTTCCCTCTCCCTCTTTGCCTCCTTCCTCCTCCTCCCTGCCCTCCTTCCTCCTCCTCCTAACTCCCTCATTCCTCCTTCTCCTATTCACTTCTTCTTCTTCTTCTTTTAACCTCTAACGCTTTCTATGGCTTCTTAGGTCCTCCTCCTCCTCTTGTTCCTCTTCTCTTAACCACACACTTTTATTTTCAGTGTTAAGTAACTTTAATAACTGCAATTCAGGAGCTGTAAGTAGCGAGGGTTTGGGTGTGATACTAGAGTTTTCCCATACCATAAGAACATAGGGAAACTGGAAGAGGCCGAGTTTCCCTATGTTCTTCCCCTATACCATGCAGACCGCCCCGTTGCCCTCCTCTAGGCCTCCTCACTGTTACTACTATGGCAAGGGTTTGGGTGTAATACTAGAGTTTTCCCATACCATAAGAACATAGGGAAACTGCAAGAGGCTGAGTTTCCCAATGTTCTTCCCCTATACCATGCAGACCGCCCCGTTGCCCTCCTTAAGCCTCCTCACTGTTACTACTATGGCAAGGGTTTGGGTGTGATACTAGAGTTTTCCCATACCATAAGAACATAGGGAAACTGGAAGAGGCCGAGTTTCCCTATGTTCTTCCCCTATACCATGCAGACCGCCCCGTTGTCCTCCTCTACCCTCCTCACTGTTACTACTATGGCAAGGGTTTGGGTGTAATACTAGAGTTTCCCCATACCATAAGAACATAGGGAAATTGCAAGAGGCCGAGTTTCCCTATGTTCTTCCCCTATACCATGCAGACCGCCCCGTTGTCCTCCTCTACCCTCCTCACTGTTACTACTATGGCAAGGGTTTGGGTGTAATACTAGAGTTTCCCCATACCATAAGAACATAGGGAAATTGCAAGAGGCCGAGTTTCCCTATGTTCTTCCCCTATACCATGCAGACCGCCCCGTTGTCCTCCTCTACCCTCCCCGCTGTTACTACTATGGCAAGGGTTTGGGTGTGATACTAGAGTTTTCCCATACCATAAGAACATAGGGAAATTGCAAGAGGCCAAGTTTCCCTATGTTCTTCCCCTATACAATGCAGATCGCCTCATTATCCTCCTCTAGTCTCCTCGCTGTTACTACTCTGGCAAGGGTTTGGGTGTAATACTAGAGTTTCCCCATACCATAAGAACATAGGGAAATTGCAAGAGGCCGAGTTTCCCTATGTTCTTTCCCTATACCGTGCAGACCGCCCCGTTGTCCTCCTCTAGGCCTCCTCACTGTTACTACTATGGCAAGGGTTTGGGTGTAATACTAGAGTTTCCCCATACCATAAGAACATAGGGAAATTGCAAGAGGCCGAGTTTCCCTATGTTCTTCCCCTATACCATGCAGACCGCCCCGTTGTCCTCCTCTAAGCCTCCTCACTGTTACTACTATGGCAAGGGTTTGGGTGTGATACTAGAGTTTTCCCATACCATAAGAACATAGGGAAATTGCAAGAGGCCGAGTTTCCCTATGTTCTTCCCTTATACCATGCAGATCGCCCCGTTGTCCTCCTCTAGCCTCCCCGGTGTTACTACTATGGCAAGGGTTTGGGTGTAATACTAGAGTTTCCCCATACCATAAGAACATAGGGAAATTGCAAGAGGCCGAGTTTCCCTATGTTCTTCCCTAACACTGTGCAGACCGCCCCGTTGCCCTCCTCTACTGTTACTACTATGGCAAGGGTTTGGGTGTGATACTAGAGTTTCCCCATACCATAAGAACATAGGGAAATTGCAAGAGGCCGAGTTTCCCTATGTTCTTCCCTAACACTGTGCAGACCGCCCCGTTGCCCTCCTCTACTGTTACTACTATGGCAAGGGTTTGGGTGTAATACTAGAGTTTCCCCATACCATAAGAACATAGGGAAATTGCAAGAGGCCGAGTTTCCCAATGTTCTTCCCCAATACCGTGCAGACCGCCCCGTTGCCCTCCTCTAGGCCTCCTCACTGTTACTACTATGGCAAGGGTTTGGGTGTGATACTAGAGTTTCCCCATACCATAAGAACATAGGGAAACTGCAAGAGGCCGAGTTTCCCTATGTTCTTTCCCTATACCATACAGACCGCCCCGTTGTCCTCTTCTATCCTCCCCGCTGTTACTACTATGGCAAGGGTTTGGGTGTGATACTAGAGTTTTCCCATACCATAAGAACATAGGGAAATTGCAAGAGGCCGAGTTTCCCTATGTTCTTCCCCTATACCATGCAGACCGCCCCGTTGTCCTCCTCTATCCTCCCCGCTATTACTACTATGGCATAGGTTGGGTGTAATACTAGAGTTTCCCCGTACCCTCATCTTAACAGTCCTCTATCTCACCTTTCTCTCCTCTTCCTCTCTTCTGTGGGCTCTGTATCTCTTCTTTGGTCCTTATTCCTTCATCTCCCTCCTTCGCGGCCCTTAATTATCCTTCTCTCCTCTTTTATCTTCTTTTTTTTAATCTTATTCTTCTTCTTCGTGATTCGCTTCTCTTTGTTTACGTTTTTTGATCTTGAACTTGATCTTGATGTCACAGGTGGCTTGAGATTTGTCTTCGTAACGGATCCTTATTTTATTTTTTTTTCTTATTTTAAACACACACACACACACACACACACACACACACACATACGTACACATACATATACATACACATACACTTTAAAAAACACCTAATTCTACCTCTTTACAAACTCAAAACACACTTAAAAACAATATATTTCCTTTTTCTCCTTAACAAACTCACAAAATCAACTTATAACAATAATGATAATAATAATAATAATAATAATAATAATAATAATAATAATAATAATAATAATAATAAAATAGTACCCCCATAAATATCTTCTTTAGTCACCCATAAAAAGAAAATGAGAGGAGGAAGAAGAGGAGGAGGAGGAGGAGGAGGAAGAGGAGGAGGAGGAAGAGGAAGAGGAGGAGGAGGAAGACTTGACCTTACTGCTCGTTATATATACCGTAAAGTAAGTTATAACTGACACTCCGTTTTCTATACACACCGTTAAAAGAGGAAGAGGAGGAGGAGGAGGAGGAGGAGGAAGAAGAAGAAGAAGAAGAAGAAGAAGAAGAAGAAGAAGAGAGAGAGAGAGAGAGAGAGAGAGAGAGAGAGAGAGAGAGAGAGAGAGAGAGAGAGAGATTAAAAAAGAAACAAACAAATTCAGAGAGAGAGAGAGAGAGAGAGAGAGAGAGAGAGAGAGAGAGAGAGAGAGAGAGAGAGAGAGAGAGAGAGAGAGAGAGAGAGAGAAAGTGCAAGTAGAAATCCGAGAGAGAGCGAGAGATGGAGAGAGAAAGTGAGAGAGAGGGAGAGAAAGGCGAGGTCGGGAGAGAGAGAGAGGAGGGAAAGTGGAGGAGGAGGAGAGAGAGAGGAGAGAAAGGGGAGGGAAAACTATACCAAGCGTGGAGGAAAGAAGAGAGAGAGAGAGAGAGAGAGAGAGAGAGAGAGAGAGAGAGAGAGAGAGAGAGAGAGAGAGAGAGAGAGAGAGAGAGATTATAACCAGGAGGAAGACATTGGGAAAGGGTCTCCCCACACACACACACACACACACACATACACACACACACACACACACACACACACGTACAAGGACGGTATATGTACGTACAAGGACCGTCTGTGTCCGTCCCTGGAAGGATAGATTTTGGCCTTGTGTACGAGGAGAAACGTACATACACACACACACACACACAAACAAACACACACACAGTCTTTCTCTCTCTCTCTCTCTCTCTCTCTCTCTCTCTCTCTCTATCCTAGCAACAGAGAGAGAGAGAGAGAGAGAGAGAGAGAGAGAGAGAGAGAGAGAGAGAGAGATTTTGTTGTTGTTGATGGGGGAGGAGAGGTAAGTGGACTCGCCCACCTAGAGAGAGAGAGAGAGAGAGAGAGAGAGAGAGAGAGAGAGAGAGAGAGAGAGAGAGAGAGAGAGAGAGAGAATTTTATACATAATTTAACATCCATGCATCATAAATCTCTCTCTCTGCACTTTACCTCCCCCCCCCTCTCTCTCTCTCTATCCCCCTCCCCCACTCTCTCTCTCTCTCTCTCTCTCTCTCTCTCTCTCTCGTTTCCATGGCATCCTCATTATCACCATCTCATTATCTCCCCCCTACTGACCCCCCTTCCTCACTCTCACCCCCATATATATAGGCGAGGGCCCCGTGACGTCACAGCCCATCAGCCAATCACAAGGCAGCATCTTCAGAATAGGTGATCGCTGATTGGTGGAAATTTCTCGAGGGGCGTGGCTTGTTATGCGACCACGCCCTTATAATTACCGGCTAAATTATCGTATTATGGTGAATTATCGCGGAATTAATGCGTTATGAGGGAAACTGCGGGTGATTTAGGGTTTATTTAGTGTTTTGTGTTAGTGATTGGAACCATTTTCCCAGTCCTCTACGGCTTGCAAAATGGTGGACGACTACATTATTTATACAAGGGGAGTCCGTATATTACCCAAACACTAAAATAACAATATCTCACTAAATAACAACCTCCCAAATACATAATAACAATAATAATACATAAATAAACATATTCAATACTCCACATAATCCTAGAATGCAGATAAAGGGAGATAAAAGGAGTTGTTAGCATAAGGGACAGTGTTCGACTCCCCCACTCTTCATAAATGGACGCTCCCAGTATTATTCTCCCGATATCTCTGTTGAAAGTTGCAAATTATACCGAAATCTCTTGCAATATCCCGAGTTGTCAGGGAAAGATCCAGATATTTGTTGTGTTATGATAGCAAATCCGGAGATAGTATACGGATATCTGAGAGAGAGAGAGAGAGAGAGAGAGAGAGAGAGAGAGATCCTTGAGTCCTGTCCTATCCTTAATATCCTGCCTGTAGAATTTCCAAGGATTTCTCTCTCTCTCTCTCTCTCTCTCTCTCTCTCTCTCTCTCTCTCTCTCTCAGTGTGTGTGTGTGTGTGTGTGTGTGTGTGTGTGAGAGAGAGAGAGAGGTGTGTGTGTGTGTGTGTGAGAGAGAGAGAGAGAGAGAGAGAGAGAGAGAGAGAGAGAGAGAGAGAGAGAGAGAGAGAGAGAGAGAGAGAGAGAGAGAGAGATTCAAAACACACAAGTGAAATCGAAAGTGAAATTCAGAGACGGAGAGAGAAAGGAGGAAAAAGAGAGAGAGAGGGGGAGAGAGAGAGAGAGAAAGTGAAAGTAGAAATCGGAGAGTGAGAGAGAGAGGGAGAGAAAGTGAGAAAGGAGGTGAGAGAGAGGGAGAGAAAAGGCGAGGTCGGGAGAGAGAGAGGAGGGAAAGTGGAGGAGGAGGAGTGAGAGAGGAGAGAAAGAGGAGGGAAAGGAAGAGAAAGAAGACGAAGAAGAAGAAGAAGAAGAGGAAGAAGAAGAAGAAGAAGAAGAGGAAGAAGAAGAAGAAGAAGAAGAAGAAGAAGAAGAAGATTTAACAAAGGGAAAGTCCATTATTACACACACACACACACACACACACACACACACACACACACACACACACACACACACACACACACACACACACACACACACACACACACACACACACATGTAAACAAATAAATATAGACGAAATAAACTTAATAATAAGGAAAATAAATGAATAAATAAATTAAATGAGAGGTGGACTCCCCCATTGAAGCGAAGAAGTGGACTCGCCCGCTCCTGAGAGAGAGAGAGAGAGAGAGAGAGAGAGAGAGAGAGAGAGAGAGAGAGAGAGAGAGAGAGAGAGAGAGACGATGAATGACCTAGGCTACTCTCTCTCTCTCTCTCTCTCTCTCTCTCTCTCTCTCTCTCTCTCTCTCTCTCAAAAAATGTCCTTCCTCCTCCTCTTCCTCCTCCTCCTCCTCCTCCTCTTCCTTCAAGGTCTTCAGAGGTTTTTCCAGTTTTCCAGGACAGGAAGGGGAAGAGGAGGAGGAGGAAGAGGAGGATTAGGAAGAGGAGGAGGAGGAGGGGGAGGAGGAGGAGGAGGAAGAGGAGGACTAGGAGGAGGAGGAGGAGGGGGTTAATGTTTGAGAGAGAGAGAGAGAGAGAGAGAGAGAGAGAGAGAGAGAGAGAGAGAGAGAGAGAGAGAGAGAGAGAGAGAGAGAGAGAGAGAGACCCAAAACAAAAAACATCAAAGAAAACGAAATAATTTAATGGCCAACTCAACAAAACCTTCGAAAATTCTTTTTAAAACACAAATAATTCTTCGTTTTTCTCTATTACAAGCTTTCAAGGGTGACTAAAGTATCTGATAAATGAGGATAATTGAAGAAAACTAAATAAAAGATGAGAAATAGGGCATGGAGAGGATAATAAAGGATAATTAGTGTTTATTAATATATATATCGCGTTAATTTTTAGACATTTTTCTTCTTCTCCTTCTTTCTCTCTCCTTCCCTTCCCTTCCTTTCCCTTCCTTTTCCTCCCTTTCCTCTCCTTTCCTTTCCCTTCCTTTCTTTTCCCCTTCTTTCCTTTCCCTTCCTTTCCTTCCCTTTCTCTTCCTTTCCCTTCCCTTCCCGCCCTTTCCCTTCCTTCCTTTCCCTCCCTTTCTCTTCCTTTCCCTTCCCTTCCCTCCTTTTCTCTTCCTTTCCTCCACGCTGGATAACGTTTTCTCCTCCTTTTCTCTCCTCTCTCTTCCTCCTCCTCCACTTTCCCTCCTCTCTCTCTCCTGACCTCGCCTTTTCTCTCCCTCTCTCTCACCTCCTTTCTCACTTTCTCTCCCTCATTAGATTTCTACAGACTTTCACTTTCTCCTCCCTCCCTCTCTCTCTCTTTTCCCTCCTTTCTCTCCCTGTCTCTCAGTTTCACTTTCGATTTCACTTATGTGGGTCTGCTCTCTCTCTCTCTCTCTCTCTCTCTCTCTCTCTCTCTCTCTCTCTCTCTCTCTTCCTTTTCATTTTCTCTTGTCTTTTTCTCTTCTTCTTCTTCCTCCTCCTCCTCTCTCTCTCTCTCTCTCTCTCTCTCTCTCTCTCTCTCTCTCTCTCTCTCTCTCTCTCTCGTTATGCATGGAAAAAAATTAATAAATATCAGTATTAACTATTTCCATGATCATGTCAAGGTTATTTTTATAGAATTTACAATATTATTCTTTTCATAAACGAGAATAAAAAGCTTAAAAAAAATAATGAAAAATATAAACATTGCACCGTTGAAAAGAAAGAAACACAACACCTTCGAATCCTTCTGTTTCCCTCATTACTCCTTAATACTCCTTTGTCGCCCTCCTTTAAGGCATCCTATATAATCCTTAAGCCTCCAGGTACAACAGGTCTTAAGGACAACAGGTGGAAATATCAGGTAGAGGAAATAAAGGAAGAAATTGAGGAGCAATCGACATCTTACCTCTGCTTCGAGTCACCTCCGAATCCTTAACCCACGCCTCCTTTTTCCCTCCTTACTCCTTAATATTCCTTTGCCGCCCTCCTTTAAGACATCCTATATAATCCTTAAGCCTTCAGGTACAACAGGTCTTAAGGACAACAGGTGGAAATATCAGGTAGAGGAAATTAAGGAAGAAAATGAGGAGCGATCGATCCCTTTGCTTCGAGTCACCTCCGAATCCTTAACCCACGCCTTCTTTTCCCTCCTTACTCCTTAATACTCCTTTGACGCCCTCCTTTAAGGCATCCTATATAATCCTTAAGCCTTCAGGTACAACAGGTAATGAAGACAACAGGTGGAAATATCAGGTAGAGGAAATAAAGGAAGAAATTGAGGAGCGATCGACTCTTACCTCTGCTTCAAGTCACCTCCGAATCCTTAACCCACGCCTCCTTTTTCCCTCCTTACTCCTTAATGCTCCTTTGCCGCCCTCCTTTAACGCATCCTATATAATCCTTAAGCCTTCAGGTACAACAGGTCTTAAGGACAACAGGTGGAAATATCAGGTAGAGGAAATAAAGGAAGAAATTGAGGAGCGATCGACCCCTTACCTCTGCTTCGAGTCACCTCCGAATCCTTAACCCACATCTCCTTTTTCCCTCCTTACTCCTTAATACTCCTTTGCCGCCCTCCTTTAACGCATCCTATATAATCCTTAAGCCTCCAGGTACAACAGGTCTTAAGGACAACAGGTGGAAATATCAGGTAGAGGAAATATAGGAAGAAATTGAGGAGCGATCGACTCTTGCCTCTGCTTCGAGTCACCTCCGAGGACGCCGCTAAAAAACAAATGAATGGCGAAGTTAAAAGAATGTCAAAGAAAACAAATGAATATCGAAATGAAGACAACAGATATAAAGGAGTGAATAAGAATAGGAATAAGAGATGGATAAAAAGGACATTAAGGATAATACTGAAAGGAAATATAAGAGAGAATTGATGTAAAGGAGAACAAAAATATGGATTAAAGAGGAATCACAAAAGACAGAACAAGCGAAAGTATTGAGGTTATATATAAAGGAATAGATAGAAAGATTGATATAGACAGATAGATAGATAGATTGATAGAAGATAGATATAGATGGGAAGAGATAGGAAGGGAAGGGATGGGAAGAGACAGGAAGAGGATGGAAGGAAAGGGAAGGGATATTAAGGGAAGGGAAGGAAAGACATAGGAAGAGAAGGGATAGGAAGGGAAGGGAAGGGAAGGGATAGGAAAGGAAAGGGAAGGAATGGGATAGGGAAGGAAGGGAAAGGAAAGGAAGGGAAGGGAAGAGAAGGGAAGGAAAGACATAGGAAGCTTTGTTTTGCCTCCAACTCAGCCCCCGAGCTTGAACTTGATGTGATAGTTTAGTCAGACCTCACTTAGAATACGCAGTGCAGTTTTCATAGCAGTAGTAATAGTAATAGTAATAATAATAATAATAATAGGAATATATCAATAAAACCAGTAATTTCAACTCTCGACTAAGTTCATTGTATTTTATTAGTACAAAAAAGGTTTTCTTCTTGTAATATTCGTGGTAGTAGTAACAGTAGTAGCAGTAGTAGTAGTAGTAGTAGTAGTAGTTGTTTATATACTAAATGATTTGTTTTTGTTTTGGTATGGCCCCCCCCCCTTCCCCCTCCCTCCCCCCCTCTCCCTTCCTTACGTACACACAAACGCACACACACACACATACACATTGCCCAGAGAGGAGTTACGTACACACACACACACACTCACACGCACATGGATTTTGTACACACGAGGTTCCGATTACACGCACACATACACACACACGCGCACATATATACTTGCTGTGTGTGTGTGTGTGTGTGTATGGGTTATTAAAACGCACATGAGGCCTATAGCTTGCGTACACGGCTCTGGAATTGGTACACATAGACCCTATTTATGTGCACACGGGCGATAAGAATACGTACATGGCCCAGAGAATGCGTACATGACCTCGGAATAGATACGCACATGATTCCAAAACGCGTACATGGGCATCGAAAACGTACATGACGATTAGGTACACACGACGAGACGCACACGACTTGATTATGTATGTATGTATGTATGTTTATGTCTACATGGCCCCTGTAAGGCTAAAAAACGTACACATGACTGTATTTTACACGCACACAGCCCCAAACCTTAGCCGCACATTGAATTTTATAAAGCGTACATAAGTCTTAAAACGCACATGCTTGGTAATCTTAAACGCACATGAAAATTTAAATACGCACACAGGAATTCAAAAACGCACATGAAAATTTAAATACGCACATAAAAAATTTAAAACGCACATAATAATTTAAAATGCACATAAAAAATTGTATATGCACATAAAATTCAAAACGCACATGAATTTAAATACGCACACAAAAATTCAAATACGTACATAAGAACTCAAAACGCACATAAAAAATTCTATACGCACACAGGGATATAAATACGCACACGAACTTTTATGTAATTTTACGCACACAACGATTTGAAACGCACACAAGCTAAAAACGCACATGAAATTTCCCTTTAAAATGCGTACATGAATAGAATGACTTTTAGCGTACATGAAAAAAATATATAATAATAATAATAATAATAATAATAATAATAATAATAATAATAATAATAATAATAATAATAAATAAATAAAATCAAGATCATTTTTTCACATTTTTTTAAAGTTTACGATAAAAATATTTTCTTTATTTTTTTTATTATTTTCTTTCAGTTTCCCCAAAAAACGAAGATTGTCACATCACTGATATTCTCTCTCTCTCTCTCTCTCTCTCTCTCTCTCTCTCTCTGGGGCAAAAATTGGGAAGGGAAATTAGGGAAAAATCTTACCCATATATTTCCCCATTTAAATATTAGCCCTTAGCCAGTATAGGGAAGGGAAGGGAAGGGAAGGGAAGAGAAGGGAAGGGGAGGAAAGGGAAGGGAAGGTAAGGGAAGGGAAGGGAAGAGAAGGAAGGGAAGAGAAGGGAGAGGAGGAAGAAGAAAAGGAGAAGGAGGAGGAGGAGGAGGAAGGGAAAGGGTTCAGATACTAAGGAAATGGGTTCAAATCCTTTACAAAACCCCATCTTGATCCCCATTTCTCCCCCATTTCCTTTGGTGGTGATGGGATATGGAAATGGGAAACAGACACTATATAGGGGATTGAAGACTAAGGAAATGGGTTCAGATAGCAAGGAAATGGGTTCAAATCCTATACAAAACCCCATCTTGATCCCCATTTCCTCACCCATTCCCCTTGGTGGTAATGGGAGCTGGAAAACAGATTCAAATACCAAGGAAATAGGTTCACAGACAATACAGAAAGGGATTGGATAGTTAGGAAATGGGTTTGGATGCTATACAAACTCCATCTTGAACCCCCATTTCCTCACCCATTTCCTCAGGTGATAGGCAGAAATGGGTTCACAGAGAGTTGACAAAAGGGTTCTGATACCACAAGAAGGGATCAAGTATCAGGAAATGGGTTCAGATGCTATACAAACTCCATCATAAACCCCCATTTCTCACCCCCATTTCTTTGGTGATAGGCAGTAATGGGTTCACAGAGAGTTGACAAGGGGATCGGATACCATGAGAAGGGATTGGATAGTAAGGAAATGGGTTTGGATGCTATACAAACTCCATCATAAACCCCCATTTCTCACCCCCATTTCTTTGGTGATAGGCAGTAATGGGTTCACAGAGAGTTGACAAGGGGATCGGATACCACAAGAAGGGATCAAGTATCAGGAAATGGGTTCAGATGCTATACAAACTCCATCATAAACCCCCATTTCCTCAGGTGATAGGCAGAAAAATGGGTTCACAGAGAGTTGACAAGGGGATCGGATACCACAAGAAGGGATCAAGTATCAGGAAATGGGTTCAGATGCTATACAAACTCCATTTTAAACCCCCATTTCCTTAGTGATAGGCAGAAATGGGTTCACAGAGAGTTGACAAGGGGATCGGATACCACAAGAAGGGATCAAGTATCAGGATATGGGTTCAAATTCTATACAAAGACCACCTCAGTCCCCATCACTCCCCCTCCCCCCCATGCCCTAGGTGGCGGGGGGCAGGCGATCGGTGCAGTTCCTGAAGGGGAAGGTGTACCCGGGGATCTCAAAGGTGATGTTGGTGACCGCCAGCGTACACACGATCTGGAAGCAAGACGCACATGAGAAACGCACATGGGAGAGTGGGCTTATGTGCGTGTCTCTACAACCCTCCAAACACACAACACACATTAGCATCTGAGTCTGAGGTGAGAATTATCTAGCTCTGGCAACATGCTGGCAAACCGCGCATCTAATTTCATGGCCGTCATGTGATAGCCTTCGCCTGGAACACAGTTGTGAGGATTAATAACATGAAGCAGCAATGACCAATACCATCATTTAGGGTTGATTTTGAGTCTGAAATTACTGATCCGGTCACAGAGAGATGTTTTGTTGTACTTTTCTCAGTGGAGGGCGTCAAGCTCCGGGATTTAATTTTTCTGTTTTTTCTATTTTCCCGCACTGTATCGAAACACCCGAGAAACTAATCAAAACAAGGTGAGGGTATTCCCCGGCTGCCTGGGATTGAACCTGCGACCAGCGTGACGGGAGAGCCAGTCCTTTACAGAGTCGGCCAAAGAGATGCCCCGCTGGCTAAGTGGGTTATGGGAGGCTCGGTCATCAAGCATAGTTGCCGCAATACAGAGGGCGGCGCCAGGGCTGTTTGGTAATGATAATCAGTGACCTTGTACATTAACAAAGCAACTGGAGGAGGAGGAGGAGGAGGAGGAGAAGGGTTAACATATCAAATAGTTATAAGTGGATTTTTAGATGAATAGGATTGAAGGGAGAGACAGGAAGGAGGAGGAGGAGGAGGAGGAGGAGGAGGAGAAGGGTTAACATATCAAATAGTTATAAGTGGATTTTTAGATGAATAGGATTGAAGGGAGAGACAGGAAGGAGGAGGAGGAGGAGGAGAAGGGTTAACATATCAAATAGTTATAAGTGGATTTTTAGAGGCATAGGATTGAAGGAGAGACAGGAGGAGGAGGTGGAGGAGGAGGAGGAGAAGGGTTAACATATCAAATAGTTATAAGTGGATTTTAAGATGAATAGGATTGAAGGGAGAGACAGGAAGGAAGAGGAGGAGGAGGTGGAGGAGGAGGAGGAGGAGGAGGAGAAGGGTTAACATATCAAATAGTTTTAAGTGGATTTTTAGATGAATAGGATTGAAGGGAGAGACAGGAAGGAGGAGGAGGAGGAGGAGGAGGAGGAGGAGGAGGAGGAGGAGGAGGAGAAGGGTTAACATATCAAATAGTTATAAGTGGATTTTTAGATGAATAGGATTGAAGGGAGAGACAGGAAGGAGGAGGAGGAGGAGGAGGAGAAGGGTTAACATATCAAATAGTTATAAGTGGATTTTTAGATGAATAGGATTGAAGGGAGAGACAGGAAGGAGGAGGAGGAGGAGGAGGAGGAGGAGGAGGAGGAGGAGGAGGAGGAGGAGGAGGAGAAGAAGGGTTAACATATCAAATAGTTATAAGTGGATTTTTAGATGAATAGGATTGAAGGGAGAGACAGGAAGGAGGAGGAGGAGGAGGAGGAGGAGGAGGAGGAGGAGAAGGGTTAACATATCAAATAGTTATAAGTGGATTTTTAGATGAATAGGATTGAAGGGAGACAGGAAGGAGGAGGAGGAGGAGGAGGAGGAGGAGGAGGAGGAGAAGGAGAAGGGTTAACATATCAAATAGTTATAAGTGGATTTTAAAATGAATAGGATTGAAGGGAGAGACAGGAAGGAGGAGGAGGAGGAGGAGGAGGAGGAGGAGGAGGAGGAGGAGAAGGGTTAACATATCAAATAGTTATAAGTGGATTTTTAGATGAATAGGATGTCTGCAATGGTATTAATAGTTTGAAACACGATTGACAATAACCAATGGCATTTACCAGTGACCTCTGCGTGTTATTAATACTGGCAACTACTCCCTCTGTGTCGGTTGTCATATATCATCCATACGGTGACGGAAGGCTACCGATCGGCCCTCCCCTCAACCGCCCCCCCTACCCCCTTACCTGGAACACTATGCCGGTGAAGATGCCAGTGATGAGGGACGCGGCGCCCATCATGCCGGCTACCGGGGCGTACTCCGGCTCAACCGTCCTGGGGGAAAGGAATATCCGGATGAGACAGGAGGAAAAATAAGAAAAAACAACAACATCTCAAATATTTACACACACACACACACACACACACACACACACACACACACACACAAGGCAAACACATCGACCTTGACATGAAAACACGGAAAGAAGGGCAACAGCAATTCAACCAGGCCCTTACTTTTATCGAACCCCCACCCCGCTCCCCCCAGGTCCCCCCAGGTCCCCCGACACTCACCTGGGGCAGTACATCATGGCCAGGGAGCTGTAGTACCCTGAGGTGATTCCCAGCGCCACGGCCAGCCCCCAGAACGCCCAGTCCGAGTCTATGAGGACTGGCATGATGCGCTCTACTTTTACGGGGTAGAAATGGCAGAGTACGAACGCAGGGATGAAGAAAATACGGAGCAGAACAGGAACGCACAGGAACCTCGGGCCAGGCTGTGGGGTAGAATGGGAGTTGATGGATTGATTGACCAGGGAACACATAGGAACTGCAGGCCAGGCTGTGGGGTAGAATGGGAGTTGATGGATTGATTGACCAGGGAACACATAGGAACTGCGGGCCAGGCTGTAAGGTAGAAAGGGAGTTGACTGATTGACTAATTGATTATATTTAGTACTGGAAACACATAGGAACCGCGGACCAGGCTGGGGGAGGAGGAAGAGGTTAAATATCACATGCAACTTTCCGCACTTTCTGCACTTAAGGAGTCTGCAAAAAACTTCAGAAGAATTATAGAAAACATGGACTTTTTAATGGTATACTATCACCAAAAACTCATATATGCTTCCTTACTAATGAGACTTTCTATACAACAAAGTGAGGTCATTCTGTGTTGATTTATACCGTAAGGTGCTGGCTATCATGTGTTTGAAGATACCCTAAACTTAACCTAACCTAACCTAACAAAACCCCAAACAGTCACTATAGGTCTTGACTCAGAAAACTCATATATGCTTCCTTACTAATGAGACTTTCTATACAACAAAGTGAGGTCATTCTGTGTTGATTTATACCGTAAGGTGCTGGCTATCATGTGTTTGAAGATACCCTAAACTTAACCTAACATAACCTAACATAACCCCAAACAGTCACTATAGGTCTTGACTCAGAAAACTCATATATGCTTCCTTACTAATGAGACTTTCTATACAACAAAGTGAGGTCATTCTGTGTTGATTTATACCATAAGGTGCTGGCTATCATGTGTTTGAAGATACCCTAAACTTAACCTAACCTAACCTAACAAAATCCCAAACAGTCACTATAGGCCTTGACTCAGAAAACTCATATATGCTTCCTTACAAATGAGACTTTCTATACAACAAAGTGAGGTCATTCTGTGTTGATTTATACCATAAGGTGCTGGCTATCATGTGTTTGAAGATACCCTAAACTTAACCTAACCTAACCTAACAAAACCCCAAACAGTCACTATAGGTCTTGACTCAGGAAAATCATATATGCTTCCTTACTAATGAGACTTTCTATGCAACAAAGTGAGGTCATTCTGTGTTGATTTATACCATAAGGTGCTGGCTATCATGTGTTTGAAGATACCCTAAACTTAACCTAACCTAACCGAACAAAACCCCAAACAGTCACTATAGGTCTTGACTTAGAAAACTCATCTATGCTTCCTTACTAATGAGACTTTCTATACAACAAAGTGAGGTCATTCTGTGTTGATTTATATCATAAGGTGCTGGCTATCATGTGTTTGAAGATACCCTAAACTTAACCTAACAAAACCCCAAACAGTCACTATAGGTCTTGACTCAGGAAAATCATATATGCTTCCTTACTAATGAGACTTTCTATACAACAAAGTGAGGTCATTCTGTGTTGATTTATACCATAAGGTGCTGGCTATCATGTGTTTGAAGATACCCTAAACATAACCTAACCTAACCTAACAAAACCCCAAACAGTCACTATAGGTCTTGACTCAGGAAAATCATATATGCTTCCTTACTAATGAGACTTTCTATGCAACAAAGTGAGGTCATTCTGTGTTGATTTATACCATAAGGTGCTGGCTATCATGTGTTTGAAGATACCCTAAACTTAACCTAACAAAACCCCAAACAGTCACTATAGGTCTTGACTCAGAAAACTCATATATGCTTCCTTACTAATAAGACTTTCTATACAACAAAGTGAGGTCATTCTGTGTTGATTTATACCATAAGGTGCTGGCTGTCGTGTGTTTGAAGATACCCTAAACTTAACCTAACCTAACCTAGCAAAACCCCAAACAGTCACTATAGGTCTTGACTCAGGAATATCATATATGCTTCCTTACTAATGAGACTTTCTATACAACAAAGTGAGGTTATTCTGTGTTGATTTGTGCCATAAGGTGCTGGCTATCATGTGTTTGAAGATACCCCAAACTTAACCTAACAAAACCCCAAACAGTCACTATAGGTCTTGACTCAGGAAATTCATATATACTTCCTTACTAATGAGACTTTCTATACAACAAAGTGAGGTTATTCTGTGTTGATTTATACCATAAGGTGCTGGCTATCATGTGTTTGAAGATACCCTAAACTTAACCTAACAAAACCCCAAACAGTCACTATAGGTCTTGACTCAGGAAAATCATATATGCTTCCTTGCTAATGAGACTTTCTATACAACAAAGTGAGGTCATTCTGTGTTGATTTATACCATAAGGTGCTGGCTATCATGTGTTTGAAGATACCCTAAACTTAACCTAACATAACCTAGCAAAATCCCAAACAGTCACTATAGGTCTTGACTCAGAAAACTCATATATGTTTCCTTACTAATGAGACTTTCTATGCAACAAAGTGAGGTCATTCTGTGTTGATTTATACCATAAGGTGCTGGCTATCATGTGTTTGAAGATACCCTAAACTTAACCTAACCTAACCTAACAAAACCCCAAACAGTCACTATAGGTCTTGACTCAGAAAACTCATATATGCTTCCTTACTAATGAGACTTTCTATACAACAAAGTGAGGTTATTCTGTGTTGATTTATACCATAAGTTGCTGGCTATCATGTGTTTGAAGATACCCTAAACTTAACCTAACAAAACCCCAAACAGTCACTATAGGTCTTGACTCAGAAAAATCATATATGCTTCCTTACTAATGAGACTTTCTATACAACAAAGTGAGGTCATGCTTTGTTGATTTATACCATAAGGTGCTGGCTGTCATGTGTTTGAAGATACCCTAAACCTAACCTAACCTAACCTAACAAAACCCCAAACAGTCACTATAGGTCTTGACTCAGAAAACTCATATATGCTTCCTTACTAATGAGACTTTCTATACAACAAAGTGAGGTCATTCTCTGTTGATTTATACCATAAGGTGCTGGCTGTCATGTGTTTGAAGATACCCTAAACTTAACCTAACCTAACCTAACAAAACCCCAAACAGTCACTATAGGTCTTGACTCAGGAAATTCATATATGCTTCCTTACTAATGAGACTTTCTATACAACAAAGTGAGGTCATTCTTTGTTGATTTGTACCATAAGGTGCTGGCTATCATGTGTTTGAAGATATCCTAAACTTAACCTAACAAAACCCCAAACAGTCACTATAGGTCTTGACTCAGGAAATTCATATATACTTCCTTACTAATGAGACTTTCTATACAACAAAGTGAGGTCATTCTTTGTTGATTTGTACCATAAGGTGCTGGCTATCATGTGTTTGAAGATATCCTAAACTTAACCTAACAAAACCCCAAACAGTCACTATAGGTCTTGACTCAGGAAAATCATATATGCTTCCTTACTAATGAGACTTTCTATACAACAAAGTGAGGTTATTCTTTGTTGATTTGTGCCATAAGGTGCTGGCTATCATGTGTTTGAAGATACCCTAAACTTAACCTAACCTAACCTAACAAAACCCCAAACAGTCACTATAGGTCTTGACTCAGGAAAATCATATATGCTTCCTTACTAATGAGACTTTCTATGCAACAAAGTGAGGTCATTCTTTGTTGATTTATACCATAAGGTGCTGGCTATCATGTGTTTGAAGATACCCTAAACTTAACCTAACAAAACCCCAAACAGTCACTATAGGTCTTGACTCAGGAAATTCATATATACTTCCTTACTAATGAGACTTTCTATACAACAAAGTGAGGTCATTCTGTATTGATTTATACCATAAGTTCCTGGCTGTCATGTGTTTGAAGATACCCTAAACTTAACCTAACCTAACCTAACAAAACCCCAAACAGTCACTATAGGTCTTGACTCAGGAAAATCATATATGCTTCCTTACTAATGAAACTTTCTATACAACAAAGTGAGGTCATTCTGTGTTGATTTATACCATAAGGTGCTGGCTATCATGTGTTTGAAGATATCCCAAACTTAACCTAACAAAACCCCAAACAGTCACTATAGGTCTTGACTCAGGAAAATCATATATGCTTCCTTACTAATGAGACTTTCTATACAACAAAGTGAGGTCATTCTGTGTTGATTTATGCTATAAGTCGCTGGCTATCATGTGTTTGAAGATACCCTAAACTTAACCTAACCTAACCTAACAAAACCCCAAACAGTCACTATAGGTCTTGACTCAGAAAATTCATATATGTTTCCTTACTAATGAGACTTTCTATACAACAAAGTGAGGTCATTCTTTGTTGATTCATACCATAAGGTGCTGGCTATCATGTGTTTGAAGATACCCCAAACTTAACCTAACAAAACCCCAAACAGTCACTATAGGTCTTGACTCAGGAAAATCATATATGCTTCCTTACTAATGAGACTTTCTATGCAATAAAGTGAGGTCATTCTGTGTTGATTTATACCATAAGGTGCTGGCTGTCATGTGTTTGAAGATACCCTAAACTTAACCTAACCTAACCTAACAAAACCCCAAACAGTCACTATAGGTCTTGACTCAGGAAAATCATATATGCTTCCTTAGTAATGAGACTTTCTATACAACAAAGTGAGGTCATTCTTTGTTGATTCATACCATAAGTCGCTGGCTATCGTGTGTTTGAAGATACCCTAAACTTAACCTAATAAAACCCCAAACAGTCACTATAGGTCTTGACTCAGGAAAATCATATATGCTTCCTTACTAATGAGACTTTCTATACGACAAAGTGAGGTCATTCTTTGTTGATTTATACCATTAGGTGCTGGCTATCATGTGTTTGAAGATACCCTAAACTTAACCTAACCTAACCTAACAAAACCCCAAACAGTCACTATAGGTCTTGACTTAGAAAACTCATCTATGCTTCCTTACTAATAAGACTTTCTATACAACAAAGTGAGGTCATTCTGTGTTGATTTATACCATAAGGTGCTGGCTATCATGTGTTTGAAGATACCCTAAACTTAACCTAACAAAACCCCAAACAGTCACTATAGGTCTTGAGTCAGGAAATTCATTTATTCTTCCTTACTAATGAGACTTTCTATACAACAAAGTGAGGTCATTCTGTGTTGATTTATACCATAAGGTGCTGGCTATCATGTGTTTGAAGATACCCTAAACTTAACCTAACCTAACCTAACAAAACCCCAAACAGTCACTATAGGTCTTGACTCAGGAAAATCATATATGCTTACTTACTAATGAGACTTTCTATACAACAAAGTGAGGTCATTCTGTGTTGATTTATACCATAAGGTGCTGGCTATCATGTGTTTGAAGATACCCTAAACTTAACCTAACCTAACCTAACAAAACCCCAAACAGTCACTATAGGTCTTGACTCAGAAAATTCATATATGTTTCCTTACTAATGAGACTTTCTATACAACAAAGTGAGGTCATTCGTTGTTGATTTATGCCATAAGTTGCTGGCTGTCGTATGTTTGAAGATACCCTAAACTTAACCTAACCTAACCTAACAAAACCCCAAACAGTCACTATAGGTCTTGACTCAGAAAACTCATATATGCTTCCTTACTAATGAGACTTTCTATACAACAAAGTGAGGTCATTCTTTGTTAATTTGTGTCATAAGATGCTGGCTATCATGTGTTTGAAGGTACCCTAAACTTAACCTAACAAAACCCCAAACAGTCACTATAGGTCTTGACTCAGGAAAATCATATATGCTTCCTTACTAAAGAGACTTTCTATACAACAAAGTGAGGTCATTCTGTGTTGATTTATACCATAAGGTGCTGGCTATCATGTGTTTGAAGATACCCTAAACTTAACCTAACAAAACCCCAAACAGTCACTATTGGTCTTGACTCAGAAAATTCATATATGTTTCCTTACTAATGAGACTTTCTATACAACAAAGTGAGGTCATTCTTTGTTGATTTATACCATAAGTCGCTGGCTATCATGTGTTTGAAGATACCCTAAACTTAACCTAACAAAACCCCAAACAGTCACTATAGGTCTTGACTCAGGAAAATCATATATGCTTCCTTACTAATGAGACTTTCTATACAACAAAGTGAGGTCATTCTCTGTTGATTTATACCATAAGGTGCTGGCTGTCATGTGTTTGAAGATACCCTAAACTTAACCTAACATAACCTAGCAAAACCCCAAACAGTCACTATAGGTCTTGACTCAGGAAAATCATATATGCTTCCTTACTAATGAGACTTTCTATACAACAAAGTGAGGTCATTC
>NW_026111832.1:797500-810000 GCF_024679095.1 Eriocheir sinensis
TTGAAGATGTGCCAGTAGGGAACCCGCGGCATGCTGGGGTCACGCTTGGCGGCGCGCTGGGTCCTCTCATGCACTGCCTCATGGTAACGGAAGAACCGCTGGGGGAAGGGGAAGGGGATTAGTATGTGGGTGTGTGGGGGTGTGGGGGGTGTGGGGGGGAGACACAGACGAGTGGACAGCTGGTTTTCTTAATGCTAAACTGAAAAATCGCTCTAAAATGCACATTACTGAGTGGATTTCAGCGTCCCGGACCTCACTGGTGGATGTTTCAAGACCGTCATTGTGGTTTTTCTATCACTAAATCATTAACTAAAGTGTTACCTTGGATAATGTTCATAGTATTAGTATAGGCTCATGCTGACAGCTAACTTTTATCACATGATTTTAATTTAATTTTATCCTAAAACAGTATATTTTTACCCAAGATTTCCCGCAAAGTTACGCATTTTTTAACTTTTTTCCAAAACTGACACTTTTATTTTGATTTTTTTGAAGTTTATTTCTCGTCAGGTGGAAAATACTGAATTCTTATTATTAAATCAAGAGATCAGAGTTGGAAATGGAAGACGCACAGTTGCCAGGTTGTTGTAATCTGCCTCTTATGTTTGCAGATTTCCGACCCCAAAACTGCTTCCATCATCCCAAAAACAGTCTTCATATATGGTTATCGTTTCAATGGTAAATTATTGGTGGTTCTTGGCAACACTCATGGGCCAGAAACAGGTAAATAAACAGCTCTGAGTACGACAAGTGGCAACGGATGGGCTGGGGAAGGAAAAAGGGGACCAGAATTGCACTGCACGATCCTGGCGAGGTCACCAGTGGGTTACACAAACACATCACTCCCGGCATCTTACAGTGAGCAGCGCCCCACACTCACATTCAGAGGCAGGGCGAAGGATAGGTCAGGGGAGGAAAAAGGGGGCCAGAATTGCACTGCACGATCCTGGCGAGGTCACCAGTGGGTCATACAAACACATCACTCCCGGCATCTTACAGTGAGCAGGCCCCACACTTACGTTCAGGGGCAGGGCAAAGTATGTGTCGAAGCAGGCCAGCAGGACGAACAGCGCCGTGATGAAGTAGTAGATGGCCGAGGTCCGCACGTTGGGGGCGACCGCAATGGCCATGATGTTGATGACTGCTGTGAAGGTGCCGCTGATGTTCTGGGGGGAAGGGGGGAGGGGGTTAGAGGGGGTAATGGGGGGGGGAAGGAAGAAGAGGAGGAAAAGAAGAAAGGGTTAAGACAGCTTACTTCTTGTTCTTCCTTTTCTTCCCTATTCTGAGATGGAAAAAAATTCCTCCTCTTCCTCTTCCCCTTCCCTTACTTTTAATGAGAACAACCTGCCTTCTCTTCCCCTTCCCTTCCCTTCCCTTCCAGCCCCTTTCCCTTCCCTTCCCTTCCCTTCCAGCCCCTTTCCCTTCCCTTCCAGCCCCTTTCCCTTCCCTTCCCTTCCCTTCCAGCCCCTTTCCCTTCCCTTCCCTTCCCTTCCAGCCCCTTTCCCTTCCCTTCCCTTCCCTTCCAGCCCCTTTCCCTTCCCTTCCCTTCCCTTCCAGCCCCTTTCCCTTCCCTTCCCTTCCCTTCCAGCCCCTTTCCCTTCCCTTCCCTTCCAGCCCCTTTCCCTTCCCTTCCCTTCCAGCCCCTTTCCCTTCCCCTTCCCATATTCTGACAGGCTCTTCCCCTTCCCTTCCCTTCCCTTTCAGTCTCCCTCTCTTCCCCTCCCTTCCTCCCCTTCCTTTCCACTTCCCCATCACCTCACAGCCTTCCCCTTCCCTTGCCACTCAAATTCTCCCCTTTCCTTATTCTTACCCACTCTCCCCCTCCTCTCTCACCTTCCCCCTCCCCCCACTCACCGAGCCCAGCACAACGGCACCAGTGTAGGAGAACGGTAGACGCGCCGCCATGCCGTAGACTGTGTTCTGGTAGATACCATTAGCCACTGTAAAAGTAGTAGTAGTAGTAGTAGTAGTAGGAGGAGGAGGAGGAGGAGGAGGAGGAATGATTGTGGGGGAAAGGAGGAGGAGAAGGAAGGGAAGGGAAGGGAAGGGAAGGGAAGGGAAGGGAAGGGAAAGGAAGGGAAGGGAAGGGAAGGGAAGGGAAAGGAAGGGAAAAAAAGAGGAATGATTAAAAATGGATAATTGATTTTTTATTATTATTATTTTTTTCATTTTCATTCTGTGTGTGTGTGTGTGTGTGTGTGTGTGTGTGTGTGTGTGTGTGTGTGTGTGTGTGTGTGACCCGGATCTGACTGACACGTGGTACCCATTCTCTCTCTCTCTCTCTCTCTCTCTCTCTCTCTTTTTCCTTTGCAAAAATACACACATAGGTCTAAAGAAAACACACACTCACACACACACACACACACGAACACACATACATACATACCCCTAACACACACACACACACACACACACACACACACACACCTCCCTCCCCCACCATCACCCCCCACCCCCCGCCCCCCCACTCACCGTTCAGGACCACCACCGAGGCCATGGTCACCCAGAAGAAGGCGCCCGGCCAGTCCGCTGAGTCCACCATGGCCAGAACCACCGTGATGACGAACACCACCACCTCCACCAGGATGCTCCACACGATTCGGGTGGTCAGGTTGCCGCTGGTGGGTGGAAGAGGGTGGAGGTGGAGGTGGAGGGGATAGGTGGTTATGGGGAGCGAATGGGAAGGGATGGAAGAGGAGGAGGAGGAGGATGAAGTTGATATAGAAGAGAAGAAGAGGAAGAGGAATGGTGGAAGAGGAGGAGGAGGAGGAGGAGGAAGAGATAGAAATACAGGAGGAGGAGGAGGAGGAAGAGGAAGAGATAGAAATACAAGAGGAGGAGGAGGAGGAGGAGGAGAAAGAGGAGGAAGATAAAGTTGATAGAAGAAGAGAAGAGGAAGAGGGGGAGGAAGAAGAGGAAGAGGAGGAGGATGAGGAGAAAGAAGAGGAAGGGAAGGAAGAAAGTTGGAGAGAAGGAAAGGAGAGGGAGGAGAAAGGAGGAGGAGGAGGAGGAGGAGGAGGAGGAGAGGACAAAGGAAGGAAGAAAAAGGAGAGAGATATGGAAGAAAGAAATTAGATAAGGAGGAGGAGGAGGAGGAGGAGGAGGAGGAGGAGGAGGAGGAGGAGGAAGAAGAAAGATAATTACATTTAAAAATAACTCTAATTACATGAACTAAAACTTGAGATTAAAGCAAGAACTCTCTCTCTCTCCTCCTTCTTCCTCCTCCTCTTCCTTCCTTCCCCTTCCCTTCCTTTCCCTTCCCTTCCCTTTCCCTTCCTTCCCCTTCCCATCCCTTCCCTTCCCATCCCTTCCTTTCCCTATCCCTTCCTTTTCCTTCCCTTCTTTCCTACCCATCCCTTCCCCAACTTTCCCCATACCTTATTAAGCCTCCCCCCCGCTTCCCCGCTCCTCCCCGTCCTTCCCCATCCCTTCCTTTACTCTCCATCCCTTCCCCAGCCCTTTCCCCAACTCCCCCTTCCTTCCCCACCCTTCCCCATCCCTTTCCTTACTCTCAACCCCTTCCCCATGCATTCCCCAGTCCTTTCTCTAACTCCCCTTCCTTCCCCTTCCTTCCCTATCCATTCCTTTACTCTCTACCCTTTCCTCACGCATTCCCCAACTCCCCCTCCTTCCCCCCGCTTCCCCAGCCTCCCCACTCACCCCATTTGCACGAATATGTTGAGCCAGTTGAAAAGCACGTTGGGGACCTGGGCGGCGTACCCAATGTAGGGCAGGAAATTGGTGGAGTACCCGGAGAGCTCCTCGTCGTCAGTGTTGAGCTTGTACTCCACGAAGTACTGCAAGATGAAGGGGAGTTAGGGGGGGTGGATTAGAGGGGGGTGGAGGGGTGATGGGGGAGTCTATGGTTAAGGAGGGTGATGGAAAGTCTGGGGAGGGGAAGGAGAGGGAAGTCAAGGGAGGAAGGAATTGAAGAAGTGCTTGAAGATTGAAGGGTGCAAGTGGGGGGGAGGGGATAAAGAGGGGATTAAGGGGGGGTTTAGGGGCGTTAAGGGGGTTTGGGAAGGGTGAATCTGAAGGGGTGTAAAGGGGTGATTGGGGAGTGTATGGTTAAGGGGAAGGGGGGAGAGGGATGGAACTAGAAATTTGTGGCAAAGAAAAGAAGTTCTGGAAGATTGAGGTGTGTTGGGGGTGAGTTAGTGGGGTGTGGAGGGGTGATGGGGGAGTGTATGGTTAAGGGGGGATGATGGAAGGCCTGGGGAGGGGAAGGGGAGTTAAAGAAGGGGAGATAAGGGGAGTAAAGGGGAGTTTGTAAGGGGATCTGATACCCTATTTATGCATTCAAGTAAATACTGCAAGAATATGATGTTGAAAGAGAGAACTCGCCCCCCTAAATCGACGCACACACACACACACACACACACACACACACACACACACACAAATTATTATTATTATTACCTCCGCCAAAGAAGTTGTGGGAGGTTATATTTTCGGTCCGGTCTGTATGTTTGTTTGTTTGTTTGTTCGTTAACAGTCTCCCGTCCACAATTTTGCGGATATCTCAACCAATTGTTCAGGGAAGCTTCGTGTCCACCCAGAATAACACCCATTAAATTTTTGATATCAAAGGTCAAAGGTCAAGGTCAAAAACGTCAGATAGGCCATAACTTCGGTCCTCTTCATCGTAGAGACTTCAGACTTGGTTCATATTTTAGCTCAGGGAAAGACGCACCTTGCATCATGGCCTTCACCTTGACCTTTGACCTTGAAAAGTTCGCCCAAGGTCAATGTTTCCCCAAAAAATAGAATGTCGTCAAATATCGAAACAAATGCTTCCACATGATTCATAGGAGCAGAGTTGATGCCCAGACCGATTTTCAGGACGATCTTTGGCGGAAGTGTGCTAGGCGTCTAGTTATTATTATTATTATTGTTATTATTACTATTATTATTATTATTATTATTGTTATTACTCACGTTCTTGGCCGTAATGAACATATTCCAGGGCATGAGGGTTCCCACGCCATGGAGGACCAGGGTAAGGAAGACCAACTTGTATCTGGAAGAGAGGAGGAGGATGAGGCTGGTGGTGGTGATGGTGATGGTGGTGGTGGTGGTGATGGTGATGAAATAACAAAATCATTATCTATATCATTTAAACAAGAGTCCCCTTATATAACTACCCCCTAATTTGACCCCCTATATACTGAATGACCAGGGGCCCCTCTCCCTCCCCTTCCCTTCCCCCCTACCTATTCATCGTCACTTCTTCCCCTCTTCCTTCCTTTCCCTCCCCTAATCTACCTCCCCTTTTCAATCCCTCCTCCCCTTCTACAGACCCAATCACCCCTTCCCCCCTATCTATTCCTCGTTCCTTCTTCTCCTCTTCCTACCTTTCCCTCCCCTAATCTACCTCCCCTTTCCAATCCCTCCTTCCCTTCTCTTCCCCCCCTTCTACAGACCCAATCACCCCTTCTCCCCCTACCTATCCCTGGGTCCTTCATCTTCTGGGTCAAGGGTCGGATGCAGCGGGGTCAGGGCGCTTGGTTCTAGGGCCGCCGCCGCCGCTGCCGCCGCCCCCCCGCCCCCCCCGGTCAAAGAGGGGTCCACGGGGGGCTCCCAATTGGGGTCTTCAAGGGCGGGGTGTCTCTGGCGGGGGCGGGGTGACGGAGAGCCCCCGGGGGTGTTGACGCGGGAGAGGTCTTCCACGGAGGCGAGAGGGGCGAGGTAGTCTACATGTCTTCCTCCTCTTCCTCCTCCTCCTCCTCCTGGCTCCTCCCCCTCCTCCTCTTCACCGTACATGTTGATGGTTGGACTGAGACGCCGGTAACTTGTGTCTGAGAGAGGCATGGCGGTGATGTGTGTGTGCGTGTGTGTGTGTGTGTGTGTGTTAAGGATGAGGTGGAGAAGGAAAGAAGAAGGAGAAGAGAGGGAAGGGAAGAGAAGAGAATGAAGGGAAGGAGAAGAGAAGACAAGAAATGAGAAGAGAGAAGGAAAGAATTAAGAGAGAAGAGAAAGAGGAGAAGGAGAAGGAGGAGGAGGAGGAGGAGGAGGAGGAGGAGGAAAAAAAGTTAGAGAAGGAAGAAGAAGGGAAAGAATAGAAGAGAAGAAGAGGAGTAAGGAAGAGGATGGGGAGGAAGAAGGGAAGAAGAGAAGGAGGAGGAGGAACTGAGGAGGAAGGGAGGGAGATGAAGAAGAAAAGGAAGAAGGAGAAAAAAAAGAAGAGAAAAAGGAGGAATAAGAAGAGGAAGAAGAAGGAGGAGGAAGAAGAAGAAGAAGAAGAAGAAGAAGAAGAAGAAGACCCTCTCGTAAGGAAGAGAGTGAAAGTTAACCAATCTCAGGTGAATTTCAGGTGACTAATTAACCACGTGATGGGTAATTAGGGGAGATAATGAGCTAATTAATAACAGGTATGAGACTCAAGGGGCTGACTGGTATGTTAATTAGTGTACAGGTGAGTCTAATGTCTTCTAACACAGGTACAATTAACAAGTGAAAGCGATCTGCAAATTCCCGTAGACTTATTCCAGTATGTCTTAAAATGTCTATAAATGTCCTCGAAATGGCTTAACTATGCATAACAATGTCTATAAATGTCTATAAATGGTGTGTTGAAGTGTCCTGCCTGTGTTTTGAAATGTCTGGATAAATGTCTATAAATGTCTTGAAATGTTTAATTAAATGTCTATAAATGGTGAATTGAAATGCTTAAATAAATGCCTTCCTATGTCTTGAAATTACTATGTCTTGAAATGTCTTAATAAATGTCTATAAATGTCTTACCTATGTCTTGAAATGTCTCAATAAATACCTATGTCTTAATAAATGTCTTACCAATGTCTTAAAATGTATATCTTTGGTAATGTATATAGTGCAATGGCTAAATGGATCTTAAATGTCTAAAAATGTCTATAAATGACTAAAACGTGTCTCGAAATGCTTTGAAATGTCCTCACAATGCCCTAACGAAGTGTGGCAATGTCTACGAATGTCTTAACTATGTCTGAAAATGTCTCTTAAATGTCTGGAATGTCTACTTATCACTATGTCTGGAAATATCTATGTTTGAAATGTCTTTGTAAATGTCTTAACAATGCCCTAAGGAAAGTGTGGCAATGTCTACGAATGTCTTAACTATGTCTGAAAATGTCTACTTATCACTATGTCTGGAAATATCTGTTTGAAATATCTCTGAAAATGTCCTAGCAATGCCCTAAGGAAAGTGTGGCAATGTCTACAAATGTCTTAACTATGTCTGAAAATGTCTCTTTAATGTCTACTTATCACTATGTCTGGAAATATCTGTTTGAAATGTCTTTGTAAATGTCTTAACAATGCCCTAAGGAAAGTGTGGCAATGTCTACAAAATGTCTTAACTATGTCTGGAAATGTCTCTTAAATGTCTGGAAATATCTATGCTTGAAATGTCTTTGGAAATGTCCTAGCAATGCCCTGACGAAGTGTGGCAATGTCTACAAAATGTCTTAACTATGTCTGGAAATGTCTCTTAAATGTCTGGAAATATCTATGCTTGAAATGTCTTTGGAAATGTCCTAGCAATGCCCTGACGAAGTGTGGCAATGTCTACAAAATGTCTTAACTATGTCTGAAAATGTCTCTTAAATGTCTGGAAATATCTATGCTTGAAATGTCTTTGAAAATGTCCTAGCAATGCCCTGACGAAGTGTGGCAATGTCTACAAAATGTCTTAACTATATCTGGGAATGTCTCTTAAATGTCTGGAAATATCTATGTTTGAAATGTCTTTGAAAATGTCTTAACAATGCCCTAAGGAAAGTGTGGCAATGTCTACAAAATGTCTTAACTATGTCTGAAAATGTCTTGAGATGGTCAGGAGGGAGTGGTGGTGGTGGTGGTGTGGTGATGACAGGTTGCGTTTATCCAGCACTAGCTATGCATTATCCAGAGTGTTTTTTTTTGCGGAGCACTGCTTTTAGCTTTTATCCGCTAGTGGTGATGACTGTCTTGGTGGTGTTTTGGTGGTGATTGTGGTGGTGGTGGTGGTGGTGGTGATGACTGTGGTGGTGGTGGTGGTGGTTGTGGTGATGACTGTGGTTGCGTTTATCCGGAGCGTTTCGGTTAACGAGCACTAGCTATGCATTTATCCGGAGTGTTTCGGTTTGCGAGCACTAGCTATGCATTTATCCGGACTTTCGCTAGTGGTGATGACTGTCTTGGTGGTGTTGTGGTGATGATTGTGGTGGTGGTGGTGGTAGTGGTGATGACTGTGGTGGTTGTGGTGATGACTGTGGTTGCGTTTATCCGGAGCGTTTCGGTTAACGAGCACTAGCTATGCGTTTATCCGGAGTGTTTCGGTTTGCGAGCACTAGCTATGCATTTATCCGGACTTTCACTAGTGGTGATGATTGTTTTGGTGGTGATTGTGGTGGTGATTGTGGTGGGCGGAGTTCACTGGTGGTGGTGATGGTGGTGGTGGTAGTCGTTTTCCAGTGGTACCAATTGTGTTTCAGTGGTCAAAACAGTGTTGCCAACGGTCTCTTGCTAAGGTGCCAAGGACGTTCCAGTGGTGCCAATCGTGTTTCAGTGGTCAAAACAGTGTTGCCAACAGTATCTTGCTAAGGTGCCAAGGACGTTCCAGTGGTGCCAATCGTGTTTCAGTGGTCAACACAGTGTTGCCAATTGTTTCAGTGGTCAAAACAGTGTTGCCAACGGTATTTCAGAGGTGCCAGGGACGTTCCAGTGTTGCCAATTGTGTTTCAGTGGTCAAAACAGTGTTGCCAACGGTATTTCAGAGGTGCCAGGGACGTTCCAGTGTTGCCAATTGTGTTTCAGTGGTCAAAACAGTGTTGCCAATTGTTTCAGTGGTCAAAACAGTGTTGCCAACGGTCTCTTGCTAAGGTGCCAGGGACGTTCCAGTGGTGCCAATTGTGTTTCAGTGGTCAAAACAGTGTTGCCAACGGTATTTCAGAGGTGCCAATTCTACTCCACTGTTGCCAAGACTAATATATATGTGTCAGTGTCCTTTGCAGTGGTGCCAATACTGTTACACTGGTGCCAAGGGTGAAACAGTGGTACCAATGCTCTTAAAGTGTTTCCAACGGCAATCCAGTGATGCTAATGTCAGTTTCAGTGTTGCCAATCCTGTTCTAGTGTGTCCAAAGGTGCTTACAGTGGTGCCAAGGGTGCTACACAGGTGCCAGATGCCTAAACAGTGGTGCCAACGACATTCAATAAGTGTGGGCAGTCTTCCAGTATTGCCAATGTGCGCTAGGTGCTGACAGTGGTACCAATGTCTACTACACAGGTGCCAGGGATGATTACAGTGTTGCAAATGTTCGTTAAAGATTTGTCACTCCTACACAGCGTTGCAAATGTTTGTTACAGTGGTGCCAACGATAAGTCAGTGTTGCCAAAAGTGTCTCCTTGCATATGCCACTCTGCTTTCATGCGTTTATCCGGATTGTCTCGGTTTACGAACACTCGCTATGCAATTATCCGGATTGTCTCGGTTTACGAATATGCGTTTATCCGGATTGTCTCAATTTACGACCACTCACTATGCGTTTATCCGGACTGCCTCGATTAGCGAACACTCGTTTAACGCATTTCCTCGTTTTTCGTCACTCGTTTAACCGGACTTTCTCGTTAAGCAGTCCACACATTATCCGGACCCCCGTTTAACCGGACTAGGTCGCTGTGTGGGCCAGTCCGCTATCCAGTCTCCTGTTACCGGTCATTCAATTAACCGGAGTCTCCTAAAACCATGGATTAAGAGGATTCAATTAACCGGACTGTCATTAATTAACCCAACACACACACACACACACACACACACACACACACACACACACACACACACACACACACACACACACACACACACACAAACACACACACAAACACACACACAAGGAGGAAAAAAAAGAGAAAAGGGAAAGAAAGGAAAAATATACAATGGATCTCTCTCTCTCTCTCTCTCTCTCTCTCTCTCTCTCTCTCTCTCTCGTTAATTAAAGACCACGAGAGGAAAGAGGAGGAGGAGGAGGAGAGGGAAGGAGAGGAAGAGGAGAGGAAAGAAACGGAAAAGGAAGAGGAAGGGAAGTGGAGGAGGAGGAGGAGGAGGAGGAAAGAGGGGAGAGAGGGAGAGAAAAATCAGAAAAAAAGAAAGATAATTGAGAAAAAAAGGAATTCCTTCTCTCTCTCTCTCTCTCTCTCTCTCGGGTGGGTGGTCTGCCTGTTACCATGACAACAAGAGAGAGAGAGAGAGAGAGAGAGAGAGAGAGAGAGAGAGAGAGAGAGAGAGAGAGAGAGAAAGGTCAAGAACGGAAGAATGAGAGATAAAACACACACACACACACACACACACACACACACACACACACACACACTAACACGTTTAAAACACGAACGAGATAAAAATAAACAAATAAACAAACACGAACGTACGAACAAACATTACGAGAGAGCCATTTAAAGACCAATGTGTGTGTGTGTGTGTGTGTGTGTGTGTGTGTGTGTGTGTGTGTGTCAATATGGCAAGATATTGAAAGAAGAGGAGGAAGAGGAGGAGGAGGAGGAGGAGGGGGAAGATGAGGTGGGGAAGGAAGAAGAGGAAGAGGAAGAAGAAGAAGAAGAAGAGGAGGTGGATGAGGAACAGGTGGGGAAGGAAGAAGAGGAAGAGGAAGAAGAAGAAGAGGAGGTGGATGAGGAACAGGTGGGGGAAGGAAGAAGAGGAAGAGGAGGAAGAAGAAGAGGAAGAAGAAGAGGAGGAAGAAAACGAAGAATCTAAATTTAACTGAAGAAAATAAGAAAAAAAAGAAGAGAAGGAGGAGGAGAAGAGATAGAAATACAGGAGGAAGAAGAAGAGGAGGAGGAGGAGGAGGAGGAATATAGCCCGGAGGAGGAGGGGGGAGGCGGTCATCCCACCCTTAACACCAGATCAATAGAGGAGAGAGCGAGTAGCCAATAGGGAAGCGCCTCGCCCCTCGTGCTGGCCGCTGATTGGCTGATGGTTTTGGCGGGCTGTGACGTCACGAGCCACAACAATAACAAATGTTCCCACTACGATTACCCGCGGAGTGCGAAAACCCGCGGATAGGGAGGGAGAAAAAGTGCAGGAAATCGCGGAAAAGTTGGAAAAAGGTAAAAATTGGGGAGTGGAAAAATCGCGATCTGTGAATGGGGGTAAATATTGACAGCGGATATTGAGGGAAGATAACGAAAAACCGCGAAACGTGAATTGGTGTAAAAAGTGTTTATTGAAGGAAAAAGTTGGAAAAAGGGGAAAACTGGGGAGTGGAAAAATCGCGATCTGTGAATGGGGGTAAATATTGACAGCGGATATTGAGGGAAGAGAACGAAAAACCGCGAAATGTGAGTGGGTGTAAAAATAGACAGAGTATATTGAAGAAAAAACAAGTGAAAATAGGGGAGTGGAAAAATCGCGATCTGTGAATGGGTGTAAATATTGACAGCGGATATTGAGGGAAAAGGACGAAAAACCGCGAAATGTGAATGGGTGTAAAAAGAGTGTTTATTGAAGGAAAAATAGAAAAAAATGAAAATAGAGAAAAAAGTTAGTGAAAAATTCGCGAAGTGTGAATGGGTGTAAATATTGACAGCGGATATTGAGGGAAACGAACGAAAAACCGCGAAATGTGAATGGGTGTAAAAATAGACACTGTTTATTGAAGGAAAAATAGAAAAAAATGTGAAAATAGAGAAGTAAAGTTAGTGAAAAATCGCGAAACTTGAATGGGTGTTAAAATAGACGGCAGGAAAGGAGGGAAAAAATAAACAAACTAAATCGCGTAAAGAGTGTAAAGTATGAACAATGTGAAAATAAAGGAAAAAAGTGAATGAAAAACCGCGAAGTGTGAATGGGTATATAAACAGACCGCGAAATATGAATGAGTAAATAGAAATCGCGTAAAATGATGGAAATTTGTAAGGAAATCGCGGAAGTAAAGGAGAAAGGTTAAGCTAAAAAATTGCGAAACGTGAATGGGTGTAAAAATAGACCGCGGATGTTGGCGGAGTCTATGAAAAACCGCGAAATATGAATGAACGCAAAAATAGACCGCAGATATTGAGGGAAAATGCAAAAAACCGCGAATGTTGACGGAATGCGAAAATAAAGCGCGAAATATGAATGAACGCAAAAATGGACCGCAGATCTTGAGGGAAAGTGAGAAAATATATCGCGGTTGTTGAATGAAAGTGAGACAATTAACCGCATATGTTGAATCAGTGCGAAAAATAAAAACGCGAATCATGGGAGAAAGTGCAAAGTCCTGAAAATATAGAAGAGTATGTGAAAAAACCGCGGTGTGAATGGGTGTATAAATAGACCGCGAATGTTGACGGAAGGTATGAAAAACCGCGAAACGTGAATGCATGTAAAAACAGACAGCGGATATTGCAGGAAAGCAAGATGATGAACCGTGTAAAAGGAAGAAACATGAAAAAAAAAAAAAAGTGAATATTTGATAACTGTTAAAACTAATCGTGGAAAATTAGGGAAGTGTAAAAAAAAACGCGTAAAAGGAAGAAAATAT
>NW_026111832.1:825000-827500 GCF_024679095.1 Eriocheir sinensis
TCGAGGTGGGGTCTACCATTGAGTTTTACAAGGGCAACGTTACCCAAGGCGTCTTACACTCCAACCGGCCTCTTGCAGACTCCTTACGTTCTTATGTTCTTAAATTCCCGTCTAATAATTCACTTTCCTTCCTGTAATTTGGGGACCAGGACTGCACTGCATACTCAAGGTGGGGTCTACCATTGATTTATATAGACTTCGTTACCACCAGCGTCTTGCATTCGAAGTTCCTCTCTTATAATTCAATGTCCTTTCTGTAATTTGGGGACCAGGACTGCACTGCATACTCGAGGTGCGGTCTTACCGTGAAATATGCAAGGATAACATTTCTTCCAGCGTCTGACACTCGCAGTTCCTCGCTATGAACCCGAGCATAGTGTTGGCTTTGGTATATGCCTTTTTTAGAGCGATTCGCGTGTTTCAGGTCGCTGGTGATGGTGACCCCAAGATCCGATTCCTCCTGCACGATTCTGAGATGCTTCCGATGTAGGTTGTGTCCATTTCACTGGTAAGACCGCACCTCGAGTATGCAGTGCAGTCCTACTCCCCTAATTACAGAAAAGACATTGAATTATTACAGAGAAACTTCTAATTTAAGATGTCTAGTGGTAACGCTGTTCCTGGATCCAAAGTGCATGAGTCTACACTTGTCCACGTTGAAAGACATTTGCCTCTTTTCTGAACACTGGATACTCTAGTCAAGGTCCCTTCAGCCCACTTTGGTGTCATCGGCAAACTTCAATAAGCAAAGTTTCAGTTCCGTTTCCAAGTCGTCGATGTATAAGATAAAGAGAATGGGTCCCAGCACTGACCCTTGAGGTGCTCCACTAGTGACCGGGAGCCGCTCGGAGGCCTTCCCGTTGAGCAACACTCGCTTTCCCCCGGTGAGGTAATCGCTTATCCACGCGATCAGGTTGTTTCCTAATCTCACCGCCTGGAGCTTATTGATGAGTCCTCGTGTGGTAACTTGTCAAAGGCTTTCAGAACGTCTTGGTAGATAATGGCACTTGGAATGCGGCTGTCCCAGTTTTCATATACACCATGGAAGAAGTCTCGTAGATTATTTAACAGGATCGCTTATTTTTCAAACCGTGCTGGGTGTCGGGAAATATATTGCCGTCTGCAGGAAAGTTGACGAGAAAGTCGCTATATAATGATCCAGGGTTGGTTTTATTTACATCAAATTGTTTAACTCAAGCGATTTAAATCAGAGTAAAAATATCATGATTAAATTAAAATTGAATGTATCGTATTAAAATGATTTAAGTATTATATCAGATACATCAAAATCATGCTTCCTTCCAGTCCTCGGGCACCTCGTTTTGCTTCCAGTCATGCTTCCTTCCAGTCCTCGGGCACCTCGTTTTGCTTCCAGTCATGCTTCCTTCCAGTCCTCGGGTACCTCGTTTTGCTTCCAGTCATGCTTCCTTCCAGTCCTCGGGCACTTCGTTTTGCTTCCAGTCATGCTTCCTTCCAGTCCTCGGGCACCTCGTTTTGCTTCCAGTCATGCTTCCTTCCAGTCCTCGGGCACCTCGTTTTGCTTCCAGTCATGCTTCCTTCCAGTCTTCGGGTACTTCGTTTTGCTTCCAGTTATGCTTCCTTCCAGTCCTCGGGTACTTCGTTTTGCTTCCAGTTATGCTTCCTTCCAGTCCTCGGGTACTTCGTTTTGCTTCCAGTCATGCTTCCTTCCAGTCCTCGGGTACCTCGTTTTGCTTCCAGTCATGCTTCCTTCCAGTCCTCGGGCACTTCGTTTTGCTTCCAGTCATGCTTCCTTCCAGTCTTCGGGCACTTCGTTTTGCTTCCAGTCATGCTTCCTTCCAGTCTTCGGGTACTTCGTTTTGCTTCCAGTCATGCTTCCTTCCAGTCCTCGGGCACTTCGTTTTGCTTCCAGTCATGCTTCCTTCCAGTCCTCGGGCACTTCGTTTTGCTTCCAGTCATGCTTCCTTCCAGTCCTCGGGTACTTCGTTTTGCTTCCAGTCATGCTTCCTTCCAGTCCTCGGGTACCTCGTTTTGCTTCCAGTCATGCTTCCTTCCAGTCCTCGGGCACCTCGTTTTGCTTCCATGCTTCCTTCCAGTCCTCAGGTATTGCTTCCAGTCATGCTTCCTTCCAGTCCTCGGGCACCTCGTTTTGCTTCCAGTCATGCTTCCTTCCAGTCCTCGGGCACCTCGTTTTGCTTCCAGTCATGCTTCCTTCCAGTCTTCGGGTACTTCGTTTTGCTTCCAGTCATGCTTCCTTCCAGTCTTCGGGTACTTCGTTTTGCTTCCAGTCATGCTTCCTTCCAGTCTTCGGGCACTTCGTTTTGCTTCCAGTCATGCTTCCTTCCAGTCCTCGGGTACCTCGTTTTGCTTCCAGTCATGCTTCCTTCCAGTCTTCGGGCACCTCGTTTTGCTTCCAGTCATGCTTCCTTCCAGTCCTCGGGCACCTCGTTTTGCTTCCAGTCATGCTTCCTTCCAGTCTTCGGGCACCTCGTTTTGCTTCCAGTCATGCTTCCTTCCAGTC
>NW_026111832.1:845000-850000 GCF_024679095.1 Eriocheir sinensis
TGTTTACACTTGTCCTTCGGTACTTTTTGGACTTCCTGGTTTTGTTAACACTCGTCCGACGGTATTTTGTTTACATCCTGGCCTTGTTTACATCCTCGCTTTGTTTACACTCGTCCGACAGTTCTTTTCCACCGCGAACCCAAAAAAGTCCCTTCGCTCAAAAAAGTCTTGTCACATATTTAACATTTTCTCACCGATTTCCACGTAAACACCGATCGTAATAGTTTTTAATAGATGTAATAGTTCGTTAGTCAACCTTCTATCTATCGAAACTATTACTATTATCGTTATTTAAGGAGATATTTTGATTAATGTTAAAAGCCGGCGGGAGAGAGAGCGGCGTGCATCCTCTCCCTTTGACGGTTGGTGAGCTACTGAGGGAGAGGGTGAAGAGGAGGAGGAGGAGGAGGAGGAGGAGGAGAGCTGAACCGTTTCTCCTCAACTCTCACTTTTCTTTTTTTGTCTCCAACGTGCCCTCTCTCTCTCTCTCTCTCTCTCTCTCTCTCTCTTCATTCATTCTTTTTTTTGTTGTTGTTGTTTATTTATATCTTGACTCCTCCTCCTCCTCCCTCCTCCCTCCTCCTCCTCCTCTTCTTCTTCTTCTTCCTCCTCCTCCTACTGTTCTATATATTTCTCCTCCTCCTCCTCCTCTTCTTCTTCTTCTTCTTCTTCCTCCTCCTCCTACTGTTCTATATATTTCTCCTCCTCCTCCTCCTCTTCTTCTTTTTTCCTCCTCCTCCTCTTTATTCTCTTCTTCCTCCTTATCCTCCTCCTCCTCCTCCTCTTCTTCCTTCACTTCTCCTCCTCCTCCTCCTATTCCTTCATTTTCTCTCCTCCTCCTCCTCCTCCTCCTCCTCTTCTTCTTCTTCTTCTTCCCCTCCTCCTCCTCCTCCTTTCGTAACCTATGCCCATGAGAGAGAGAGAGAGAGAGAGAGAGAGAGAGAGAGAATGGAAATTTTGATACTACTCTTGGGAATTCCTCCTCCTCCTTCCTCCCATTTTTCCTTCCTCTCTCTCTCTCTCTCTCTCTCTCTCCTTTACCTTCTTTCTTCCTTCTTTTCCCTCCACCTCCTCCTCCTCCTCCTCCTTTTGTTACATTCCTTCCCCTCCTCTCTCTCACTCTCTCTCTCCCACGTTTTTTTCTCTCCATCCCTCTCTCTGACCTGTCCCTCTTTCCTCCTCCTACTGCATTCTTTCCTCCACTTTCACTTTTCCCTCCTCCTCCTCCTCCTCTTCCTCCTCTTCCTCCTCCTCCTTCTGTTCTTGTAATCTGTTTTTTTTTATTTCTCTTTCTCTCTCTCACTTTCTCTCTCTCTCTGTTTAGCTATCTCCTCCTCCTCTTCCTCTTCCTCCTTTTCTTCTCCTTCTTCCAATCTCCTCCTCCTCCTCCTCTTTCTTTTCTTCTTCTTCTTCCAAAATATCTCTTTCCTCCTCCTCCTCCTCCTCTTCCTCTTCTTTTTCTTCCAATTCTCCTTTCCTCTTCCTCCTCCTCCTTCTCTTCCTTCTTCTTCAAATCTAACTCCTTCCTTTTCCTCTCCTCCTCCTCCTCCTCCTCTTCCTTCCTTCTTCTTTTTCTTCCTTTTCCTTCTCTTCCTTATCTCCAATCTTCTCCTCCTCCTCCTCCTCTTCCTTCATCTTTTTCTTCCTTTTCCTTCTCTTCCTTATCTCCAATCTCCTCCTCCTCCTCCTCCTCTTCCTTCCTTCTTCTTTTTCTTCCTTTTCCTTCTCTTCCTTATCTCCTCCTCCTCCTCCTCCTCTTCCTTCCTTCTTCTTTTTCTTCCTTTTCCTTCTCTTCTTTATCTTCAATCTTCTCCTCCTCCTCCTCCTCCTCCTCTAATTCTTCTCACCTCTCTAAACTATCAACCAATCTATCTATCTATCTATCTATCTAATAAGGGTCAGGTGTGAGTCCTTACCTTTGATTCTCCTAAGGACAGCTAAAAGGGGGAAGAGAGACAGGTTAACACAGGTAGGTAATTAATTAGTGATCACACCTGGGCTCCCTCATTAGGCCCAGGTGAGAACGATAAGTATTAGAGATAAAAGAAACGTTATTTTTTCCTCTCTCTCTCTCTCTCTCTCTCTCTCTCTCTCTCTCTCTCTCTTCAGGTGTGAGCAAGGTAATGACACTGGTAGATCAATTAATTAGTGGTCACACCTGGGCTCCCTCATTAGGCCCAGGTGAGAATGATATTAATTAGACATGAAAGAAACGTGTAACTTTTTTTAAACACACACACACACACACACACACACACACACACACACACACACACACACACACACACACACACACACACGTTGTCAAGTTGTAAACACGAAATCGATTAAAAAACACGAAAAAAAACAGAAAAAAACGAGAATAAAAAACAACAACAGGAATTCTTGATATAGCATAACACACACACACACACACACACACACACACACACACACACACACACACACACACACACACACACTCACCTCTCGGGTAGGCGTTGGCGGCACCATCGGGTCGTCGGCCAGGGAGGAGGGACTCACTTTCCGGGTACCGATAATTCTCGAACCCTCGGGCACTCCCAACAGACCCATCCCGGTACCCAGACCCGCTCCCATCCGTAGTGTACCCGTCCGTATCGAAGGGGCTAGGCCTATACCCCCCTCTATAATCATGGTGGTAGTCCTCAGCGGTTTTATAGTATCGGTTCCGTGCCTGAAATTTACCGGTACCAGAATTCGTATCGGTACCATGGCCAGTATCGGTACCATGGTCCTCATTCCCCCCTGGTCGGTACTCGGGTCTCGGGGTGGTGTTGTACTCCCCCGAGGGTGTGTAATGGGTGTTATAGGAGGGGGGAGGGTGACGCGATAGGCTCCCGTAGTCCCGTTGTGGCCGGTACCCATTCTCAAGGCCCCCTCTCTCGTCCGGGTACCCTCTGGAACCGTCAATCTCCCGGTCCTGGTGCCGGTAACTCGGGGGGTCGTTCCTGTAGCTTGGAGGGTCGTTCCTGTAGCTCGGGGGGTCATTTCTGTAGCTTGGAGGGTCGTTTCTGTAGCTTGGAGGGTCGTGCCGGTAGCTAGGAGGATCGTTCCGATAGCTTGGGGGGTTGTTTTGGTACCCTGGGGCCTGGTTCCGGTAATTTGGGTCCTGGTTCCGGTAATTTGGGTCCTGGTTCCGGTAATTTGGGTCCTGGTTCCGATAATTTGGGTCCTGGTTCCGGTAATTTGGGTCCTGGTTCCGGTAATTTGGGTCCTGGTTCCGGTAATTTGGGTCCTGGGTCCGATAGGTACTTTGGTTCTCGTTTCGCGATTCCGGCACCTCGTTCCGGTACCGCGGCCCTTCATTCCGGTACCCCGCGCCGTCACGGAACCCAGGGACCTCACCGCGATATTCTGAGCCCTTGTTAGCGAATAGCGTGGCTTCGTCTGCGCTCTTTCGCATTTCCGAGCGCAGTTCTCTGACACCAACGTTTGCGCCTGTCATGGGATAGTTCCTCTGCGCAGTCGGGTAGTTATGGTAGTCGAGGCTTTCACTATAGCGTCTAAATGGAGGTGGTGGTGGATTGGAGGTGCTGGTGGTGGTTGTGGTGGTAGTGGTGGGATCTCTCTCTCTATCTCTCCCTCCTCCTCCACCTCTCTCTCGCCCTCTTCCATCGCCTTCCTCTCTTTCTCCTCTCTCTCTTTCCTCTCTCTGTTTCCCTGTATCTTCTCTTCCATCGCCTACTTCTCTTCCTCCTCCTCCTCCTCCTCCTCCTCCTCCTCCAAAGTAGTTCATCGTAAGAGGAAACCCGCGCGACTTTTTCATTCTCTTCCTCTTCCTCTTCTTCCTCTTCTTCCCCTCCTCACCTCCTCCTCCTCAGGCATCCCTTCTCTTCCTTCTTGAGCGCTTCTTCCATGTTGTGATCTGTGGAAGAGAGAGAGAGATTGATTAAAGAGGAAACAGAAAACGGGATGAAAAACAATGAAAGAAAATGGGAATAGGGGAGACTATGATAAAGAGGAGATAAAGAAAATATGAATAAGAAGAAAATATGAAAACAATAACAAAAGATTAGAAGGGAAACAAAATTAAACAAGCAATAAAAAACGAGATAAAAGACAATGAAAGAAAATGGGAATAGGGGAGACTATGATAAAAAGAGGAGATAAAGAAAATGTAAATAAGAAGAAAAAATGAAAACAATATTAACAAAAGATTAGAAGGGAAACAAAATTAAACAAGCAATAGAAAACGAGGTACAAGACAATGAAAGAAAATGGGAATAGGGGAGACTATGATAAAGAGAGGAGATAAAGAAAATGTAAATAAGAAGAAAATATGAAAACAATAACAACAAAAGATTAGAAGGAAAACAAAATTAAACAAGCAATAGAAAACGAGGTACAAGACAATGAAAGAAAATGGGAATAGGGGAGACTATGATAAAGAGAGGAGATAAAGAAAATGTAAATAAGAAGAAAATATGAAAGCAATAACAACAAAAGATTAGAAGAAAAAGAAAATGAAACAAGCAACAGAAAACGGGATGAAAAACAATGAAAGAAAATGGGAATAGGGGAGACTATGATAAAAAGAGGAGATAAAGAAAACGTAAATAAGAAGAAAATATGAAAACAATAACAACAAAAGATTAGAAGGAAAACAAAATTAAACAAGCAATAGAAAACGAGTTACAAGACAATGAAAGAAAATGGGAATAGGGGAGACTATGATAAAGAGAGGAGATAAAGAAAATGTAAATAAGAAGAAAATATGAAAACAATATTAACAAAAGATTAGAAGGGAAACAAAATTAAACAAGCAATAGAAAACGAGATACAAGACAATGAAAGAAAATGGGAATAGGGGAGACTATGATAACGAGGAGATAAAGAAAATGTAAATAAGAAGAAAATATGAAAACAATATTAACAAAAGATTAGAAGAAAAAGAAAATTAAACAAGCAATAGAAAACGAGGTACAAGACAATGAAAGAAAATGGGAATAGGGGAGACTATGATAAAGAGAGGAGATAAA
>NW_026111832.1:860000-862500 GCF_024679095.1 Eriocheir sinensis
TCACTGATATTAGGAGACTTTAACCTCCCCATATCGACTGGGCGACACTGTCAGGTACAGAAGGCGAGTCACATAGAATGATCGAATTTAGAAGAAAATTATCTAAGCCAAATGGTTTCTGAGCCAACTCGACAAAATAATATACTGACCTTGTTATAACGACCCAAGATAACCTTGTCAGTAGTGTCACGGTAGGAGAACACCTCGGTTCTTGCGATCATAAATTAGTGCGCGTCGACATTAAAGCTCAATCATCAGTGACTGAAAATAAAGTAAAGGTGCCCAATTTCAAAAGAGCTAACTTCGTAGAAATCCGACAAAACTAACAGAAATACAACTATCAGATGACGGCAACGTAGAGGAAGCCTGGTTGCCTTTAAAAATCACTTACTCACTCAGCAGAACACATTCGTCCCCTTGTGCGAGAAGCGAATTAACACTAATAAAAGCCCACCGTGGTTTAATAGCGAAATTAAACAATCAGTCAATGAGAGAAAATTGTTTTACAGGTTAAAGAAAGAACAAAGCACGCCTGAGAACATTAGACTTATAATGATGCCAGGCGACGAGTAAAAAGACTAGTAGGTCAGGCAAAGCGTAGATATGAAGAAAATATTGCAGCCAACTGTAAAATAACCCGAAATCTTTCTTCAGTTACATAAACAACAGAAAGGCGATCAAAAGTGGTATTGGACCTTAATAAACAGCGACGGTGCACTAGTGACTGACAGCCAACACATTGCAAACCTCTTAAACAATTACTTTTCCTCGGTGTTTAATACTAACAGTCTTCCTCTCGCTACCACCAACACCAGTACTATTGTAAATCTCGAGCATGCATTGCCTAATTTTGAAATAACAACCGATGAAGTCCTTAAAGCTCTCCATTCACTTAAAACAAATAAAAGTCCTGGACCTGACAAAGTATATCCAACTCTGCTGAAAGAAACGAAGAGCGAAATACTCTCCTCCCTCACAACCGTATTCAATATGTCCTTGCGACAAGGCATCGTCCCTTCAGATTGGAAAAGGCTAACGACACCGATTTTCAAGAAAGGAGACAAAAAGTACCAGGTAATTACAGGCCCATTAGTCTAACTTCGGTTGTAGGTAAGCTACTTGAGGCATAATTAGAGACAAAATTGTGAGTTACCTTGAAAGCCACTCATTGATTGGGGACTCACAACATGGCTTCCGAAACAAAAAGATCCTGCCTATCAAACCTATTAACCTTTATAACGACCTCTTCACTGTTTATGACGTAACCAAATCACTGGACGTAGTCTATCTTGATTTCCAGAAAGCGTTTGATAAAGTCCCGCATCATAAATTACTTTACAAATTAAAGCAAATAGGTATTGACGGTCAAGTAAACCAATGGATCTCTAATTGGTAGAGCAACAGACAACAAAGAGAAGTGATTGACGGATTTAACTCAGAGTGGGCGCCTGTCACTAGAGGCGTCCCTCAGGGCTCGGTCCTGGCCCAGTGCTCTTCATTATTTACATCAACGACGTGGATGTTGGACCCAATAACCGCATTAGTAAATTTGCAGACGACACAAAGATTGGTAACTCGGTTCTCACTGACGAAGACAGGCAAAGCCCAAGAGGATTTGCACAAAATTTCAGCTTGGTCGGATAGATGGAGATGCCCTTAACGTAGACAAGTGCCAGGTCCTTCGTTGAACGAGGAATAAGAAGTTCGAATACGAAATGCGCGGCGTTAAACTCAAAAGCGTTCAATGCGTCAAAGACTTGGGGGTCAAAATCGCGTCAAACCTCAAATTCTCACAGCAATGCATCGATGCAGCAAATAAAGCGAACAGAATGTTGGGCTTCATTAAAAGAAACTTTGTATTCAAGAATAAAGATGTAATACTCCTGCTCTACAACAGTTTAGTCAGACCCCACTTGAATATGCGGTACAGTTTTGGTCTCCCCACCATGCAAAGGACATTGCTAAATTAGAAGGTGTTCAGCGTCGGGCAACGAAAATGATCCTTCCTTGCGCAACAAATCCTACGAAGAAAGGCTTATCCTTAACATGTTCTCTTGAGAAACGTCGCCTGAGGAAAATTGATCGAATGTTTTAAAATACTTAATGGTTTCACGAATGTAGACAGATCAACATTGTTTATGATCGATGACAGTCTGCGCACGAGGAACAATGGCGTAAAACTCAGATGTAGACAAGTAAATTCAGATTGCACCAAATTTTTCTTCACCAACGTTGTAGTGCGAGAATGGAATAAGCTTCCACCATCAGTGGTCCAGTGTAACACGATTGACTCCTTCAAAAATAAGCTCGACCGTCACTTCCTTCAACTTAATATCAACTAGAGTAGAAATGCAACGTTTTGGAGTCTTCTGATTAATGTAAAATCACTTAGAGTTTAAGGACAGACCACCAAGTCTGGACCATGGGGTCTGTGTGGTCTGATTTTCTGTAAATCTATGTAAATCTCTCTCTGTGTGTGTGTGTGTGTGTGTGTCCTCTC
>NW_026111832.1:867500-902500 GCF_024679095.1 Eriocheir sinensis
CCTCCCACGCCTTGCCGCGCCTCGCACACCCACGCCCACGCCCGCTGCGGACACTAGGGCACTCCACACGCCCCCACGGACACGGACCTAGGCGCTACGGACACCCACAGAGGCTACGGACAGCGGATGAACGGACGCGCGTACCCTCACTCTCCCACGTCTGACATCACACTGAGCTCCCTTAGAACCTCGCCTCCGTTAAGTCCCTTTTCAAAACCCCCTTTTTCTCCCTTATATCTCCCTTTCTAACGCCATATGCCCCCTGGAAATTAAAGATAAAAGGTTAATTCAACTTTCTAATCCATCCATAGGCGTTAGATAGGCCTAGGAATGTGAGAAATACGCATAATTTGAGGCTTAGTCATACGCCCGCCAGCCGCGTCACTAGCAAAACACAGCCATTGATTCTGCACCCAAGAACTTAACGTTATGCCCTTTTTCAAGCCCTTATTCCTCCCCTCTCAGAGCCCTTGCGAGCCCTTGGCCTAGTGGGGCTTGTAGGTGTATCTTTGGACTTGCTTGTGGTCTAAGGGCGTGGTCGGGCAGCCTCCGGTAAGGGCGTAAGGGCGGCGTAAGTAACAGGTTGTATCCGGGGCAAAAAGTGACGCGTCAAAAAACTCGAATTCTTCTGCGCCTGGATTTTCTTATCTTGAATTTTCTTTTTGTTTTGTTTGATTTTCTTTGTTTTTCTTTCTGTTTACGATCGGTTCTTCTTCTTAATATTATCTTGCTATCTTTCTTTCCATCTATTTGTAGTAGTAGTAGTAGTGGTAGTAGTAGTAGTAGTAGTGGTAGTAGTAGTAGTAGTAGTAGTAGTAGTAGTAGTAGAAGGGTCACACTACCACCAGGGTCACAAAAGTACCCCTGGAAATGCCCACAACTCCTACGAAAGACTTGGCAAATACGTGTTTCTTTAGGGTCACGGTACAGAGGAAGGGTCACACTACCTCCAGGGTCATGAAACTACCCCTGGATATGCCCTCAACTCCCACGAAAGACTTGGTAAATACGTGTTTCTGAGGGTCACGGTACAGAGGAAGGGTCACTCTACCGCCAGGGTCATGAAACTACCCCTGGAAATGCCCACAATGCCTCCTCTCATAATAATAGATAATAAACTATATATTTTTATTAACAACAATGACAACAATGCGTATACAAGTTCATCATAATAGTATACAATATCTTACTACTACTACTACTACTACTACTACTACTACTACTACTACTATTACTACTAAAATCTCTATCACCCAGTCACCTCCTCTTCCTCTTCCTCTTCTTTCCTCCCCCTCCTCCTCCTCTTTTTTTTCTTCAATATCTCCTCTTCTTCCTCTTCCTCCTCTTCTTCTTCCTCTCTTCTCTTTTCTATACTGTCTTAACTCTTCCTCCTCCTCCTCCTCTTCTTCTTCTTCTTCCTCCCCACCACAATCACTTCCTCTTCCTCCTCCTCCTCCTCCTCCTCCTTCTTCCTCTCTCTCTTCTACTTTCTCAATTTCCTTCATTCCCTCCTCCTCCTCCTCCTCCTCCTCCTCCCATCACCCCAGCAGCTCATCCACCACCTCCCCCAAATTCACCCCAATATGAGACGGGGTGATAGTGGGGTGATTCTCCCAGGCCGGGGTGAACTTGCCCGTCCGCACAAGCAGCCCCCTCACCCCACACCCCAGCGCTCCCCCGACGTCACCCTCGATGTCATCCCCCACCATGACAGCCTGGGGAGAGAGAGAGAGAGAGAGAGAGAGAGAGAGAGAGAGAGAGAGAGAGAGAGAGAGAGAGAGAGAGAGAGAGAGAGAGAGAGAGAGAGAGAGAGAGGGTTAGGTCAGATTAGATTTGGTTAAAGGTTAGTTAGAGAGAGAGAGAGAGAGAGAGAGAGAGAGAGAGAGAGAGAGAGAGAGATGCAATTAGTACATGTTAATAATAATAATAATAACAATAATAATAATAATAATAATAATAATAATAATAATAATAATAATAATAATAATACACACACAATAATAATAGTCTCTCTCTCTCTCTCTCAATTTCCTCCTCCAATCATTCCTCTCACCCTCTCAATCTTTTCTCTCCACTCTCTCTCTCTCTCAATTTCCTCCTCCTCCAATCATTCCTCTCACCCCTCTCAATCTTTTCTCTCCCCTCCAATCTCTCTCTCTCTCTCTCTCTCTCTCTCTCTCTCTCTCTCTCCTTCTCTCCTCCTCTCATTTCTCTCTCCCCTCTCTCCCCACTCACATTTTTACCTAATCCCTCTCTCTCTCCTTCCCTCACCTCTCTACCCCTCTCCCTTCCTCCTCCTCCCCACTCACTCCCTCTCCCCTCCCCCTACTCCCCCCCACACTCACCTCCTCCGGCTTGACCCCCATGGATGAGAGGGCTGAGAGAAAGAAGTTCGGAGAGGGCTTCCCCACCACCTCGACCTTCGCCCCACTCACCGCCCACTCCAAAGCCTTGACGAACGGCGCCACGTCCAGCTGAAGCTCTCCGTGGTGGCGGTAGAACTTTCTGAGTGGGGTGAGTGGGAATTGAGTGGGGTGAGTGGGAATTGAGTGGGGTGAGAGGGATATAAGTGGGATTAGTAGGGTTTGAGTGGGGTGAGAGGGATTTGAGTGGGAATTAAGTGGGATCTGAGTGGGATATGAGTGGGGATTGAGTGGGAATTGAGTGGGGATTGATTGGGGAATGAGTGGGGATTGATTGGGGATTGAGTGGGAATTGAGTGGGGAATGAGTGGGGATTGAGTGGGAATTGAGTGGGGATTGATTGGGTGAGTGGGAATTGAGTGGGTGAGTGGGAATTGAGTGGGAATTGAATCCCTTCCCTTCCCTTCCCTTCCCTTCCCATCCCATCCCATCCCTTCCCATCCCTTCCCTTCCCATCCCATCCCTTCCCTTCCCTTCCCATCGCATCCCATCCCTTCCCATCCCACCCCATCCCATCCCTCTCTCCCCCACTCACCCCGCGCCCAAGGACAGTATAACGGGGTCCGCCATGCCCTTCAGAGCCCTAAAAGCCTTGTTCATGTTATCGAAGTTGAAGGCTTGGTCAGCATCTCCACTACTACACAGCTGGGGGGGGCGGGGGGGGCGGCAGGGGGCAGCAGGGGGGCGAACTCTCCCTCGACCTGTGAAATATTTTGGGGGGGGTGTTAGTGAGGAGGAGGAGGAGGAGGAGGAAGAGGAAGGAAGAGAGGGAAAGGAAGAGGAAGAGGAAGGAAGAGGAGGAGGAGGAGGAGATTATGAAAAGGAGGAAGAGGAAGAAGAGGAGGTGAAGGAGAAGGAGAAGGAGGAGAGAAAGAGAAGGAGGAGGAAGAAGAAGAAGAAGAAAAAGAGTGATGTAGGAGGAGGAGGAGGAGGAAGAAGAAGAGGAAGAAGAAGAAGAAGAAGAAGAAGAAAAAGTGATGTAGGAGGAGGAGGAGGAGGAGGAAGAAGAGGAAGAAGAAGAAGAAGAAAAAAAGAAAAACAATCCAACCTCCTCCTCCTCCTCCTCCTTTCTCTCTCTCCATCTCTCTTCCTTTGTATACCTCCTCCTCCTTCTCCTCCTAAACTCACCATAGGATTCACCAGGAGATGTGGGACCAATCCTCTCTCCTGCAGGACCCTGATGGCTGCAGGAATGGGGCTGAAGACCTCCCTATCCTGCACCTTGAAGCCCATACCTTGCAGCTTCTTCAGGAGATGGCCCACAGGTACGGAGGTCTCGTTAGTGACCAGACGAACTCCTATACCTGATGCCTTGAGTCTGGGAGAGGAGGAGGAGGAGGAGGAGGAGGAGGAGGAGAGAAGGATATCAAGGAAGAAGAGAGAGAAAGGAAGAGAAGGAGGAGGAGGAAGAGGAGAGGAAGGAAAAATATTAATAACTATTCACACACACACACACACACACACAGATCCACGGTACAGTGACTAGCATGCATATCGTGTATCCTGCCTAGCGATCAGGAGTCTAGCACAGGATTGGACCTTGGTGAATGAACGCCGCCTACCTCTCCACAGCCTCCACGCTCCCAGGAATAGGCACAGTGGATCCACCCTCATATAGGACCCCGGTTATGTCCAGAAGGACCCCCCGAACTGGCTGACTGCACCATGCCATCATTTAGACCTCAACGCTGTGGGAGAGAGAGAGAGAGAGAGAGGTGTTAGGATTATGCTATGTTATAGGTTTGATGTTGTAGAAGGAGGAGGAGGAGGAGGAGGAAAAGGAGTCTTAAGTGGTTGATTTTAAAGGTACAAACAATTGACTTCTTGGTAAAATATAAAAGTCCTTGATTAAATTCATGGTAGTATTTACTCTTAACCCGGTAGCAGCGACGGGCCAAATTTGTGGCTTTACCGTGTAGCAGCGACGGGCCAAATTTGTGGCTTTACCGTGTAGCAGCTAAGGGCCAAATTTGTGGCTTTTACTGTAGCAGCGACGGCCAAATTTGTGGCTTTACCGTGTAGGAGCGACAGGCCAAATTTGTGGCTTTACCGTAGCAGCGACGGGCCAAATTTGTGGCTTTTACCGGTAGCAGTGACGGGCCAAATTTGTGGTTTACCGTAGCAGCGACTGGCCAAATTTGTGGCTTTACCGCTTAGCAGCGACGGCCAAATTTGTGGTTTTACCGTGTAGCAGCGACGGGCCAAATTTGTGGTTTTACCGTAGCAGCGACGGCCAAATTTGTGGCTTTACCGTGTAGCAGCGAAATAAATTTGTGGCTTTACAGTGTACCAGCGACGGGCCAAATTTGTGGTTTTACCGTAGCAGCGACGGGCCAAATTTGTGGTTTTACCGTAGCAGCGACGGGTCAAATTTGTGGTTTTACAGTAGCAGCGACGGGCCAAATTTGTGGCTTTACCGTAGCAGCGACGGGCCAAATTTGTGGCTTTACAGTGTACCAGCGACGGGCCAAATTTGTGGCTTTACCGTAGCAGCGACGTAATAAATTTGTGGCTTTACCGTAGTAGCAGCGTTAACGGGCCAAATTTGTGGCTTTACCGTAGCAGCGACGGGTCAAATTTGTGGCTTTACCGTAGCAGCGACGGGCCAAATTTGTGGCTTTACCGTAGCAGCGACGGGCCAAATTTAGGTTTATCGTAGCAGCGACGTAATAAATTGTATTTACCGTAGCAGCGACGGCCAAATTTGTGGCTTTACCGTGTAGCAGCGACGGGGCCAATTTAGGGTTTACCCGTAGTAACAGCGACGTAATAAATTAGCTTTACCGTGTAGCAGCGACGTGGCCAAATTTCAGGGCTTGTGTAGCAGCGACGGGCCAAATTTGTGGCTTTACTGTGTAGCAGCGACGGGCCAAATTTGTGGCTTTACCGTGTAGCAGCGACGGGCCAAATTTGTGGCTTCCCCGCCCTGTGCTGCCAAGCTGGGATTTTTCAGTCACCGCCGAGTGGCTTAAAACTACCCACATGCTGTCCAGAAGACCACCTCTCAACCCGGACTCTAGATTCTAGGATTAAAGATGAGCTCCGGTAGGGCAGCATGAGCCAATGCAAGATGGCGCCACTATAAACACTAGCCTGCGCCAGAACAGCCTTGGACCGACCATCAGGATCCACCGGGAAGAAGCCTTGGACCGACCATCAGGATCCACTGGGACAAAGCCTTGGACCGACCATCAGGATCCACAGGGAAGAAGCCTTGGACCGACCATCAGGATCCACCGGGAAGAAGCCTTGGACCGACCATCAGGATCCACCGGGAAGAAGCCTTGGACCGACCATCAGGATCCACCGGGACAAAGCCTTGGACCGACCATCAGGCCCTACCGGGAAGAAGCCTTGGACCGACCATCAGGCCCTACCGGGAAGAAGCCTTGGACCGACCATCAGGATCCACCGGGATGAAGCCTTGGACCGACCATCAGGCCCTACCGGGAAGAAGCCTTGGACCGACCATCAGGATCCACCGGGAAGAAGCCTACCGGAGCAATAGGCCACGACGTAAAAAAAAAAAAAAAAAAAAGAAAAAAAGAAAATGGAGATGGTTTAATTTTCCGGAAACCCATAAATGATTGAGTTTCAAGGCCTGGGGTGCACCCGATGCCGCCCCGCCCCGCCCCACCCGTCACCACTGGCCCATGTAGTGGACCGCCCCCGCCGCTGCCCCGCCCCGCCCCGCACTGTGTTTCTGCTGCCCCATAACACATGCCGCAGAAATTATAAGCAACCTAACCTAACTTGTCCTAACCTAACCTACCCAACAAAGGACCTTCCCCATACTGACCCCCTAATGGAGAGGCTTGGCCCCCTCACCCATCGTATTTTCCTTAAGTTACTGCACTGCATTCAGGGACCAAAAATAGGGGTGGCCGGCCTCTCGTCAATGTTACCCCTTGGCGCCCCTTAGCTATGGGTGCGCCCCTTAGCAATGGGTGTAAAACTAGACTTTTTTTTTTTTACAGCAAAAGGAATACAAAAATGACTCCATGTTGTGGGTCTTAACGCTGCAAGGGATGGCCGCCCTCTCGTCAATGTTACCCCTTGGCGCCCCTTAGCTATGGGTGCGCCCCTTAGCTGTGGGTGTAATACTAGACTTTTTTTTTTTTACAGCAAAGGAATACAAAAACGACTCCTTGTTGTATGTCTTAACGCTGCAAGGGATGGCTGGCCTCTCGTCAATGTTACCCCTTGGCGCCCCTTAGCTATGGGTGCGCCCCTTAGCAATGGGTGTAATACTAGACTTTTTTTATAACAAAGTCAGTTACCCCTTGGCGCCCCTTAGCTATGGGTGCTGGTTATTATAAGCTCATAGAACACTATTTAAAGGTTGGCACTGGCACTCACCGTTTCCTGGAGCCTTGATGTCCTTCCCTGCGTGGCACTGACTCTTGGCAATCTTTTAATCGCTTAGAAAAGGTAAAATATGGAAAAAGTAATGTTTGCGTCTTTCTAACGGGATGACATTATGGGGCTTTCTATTATTTACTGTTTTTTAGGGGTTTATTTACTGTTTTATTGCCTTTTATTGAGATTTATTGCCATTTTTCGTCTTTTTATTCTTTTTTCAATTGTAGAAGTTAAGAATGATAGGGATACGGATATCATAGGAAACAGTAATTAATATATATCGTTATTTCATGGGTTATTTACAGTTTTATTGCTTTCTATTGAGTTTTATTTCCACTTTTCATCGTTTTTTGTCTTTTTTTCCACTTAAATAAGCTGAAATAATGGAGATACGAAGATTATTGAAAACCGTAATAATCATTTAGCTAAAAACACCTTCCAAGGCTCCATTTTCCATCTTAATAATAAATAAAAACACTGATAATATATTTTGGGTAAGAATTTTAGGTTTTGTTAAGGTAATTGAGGTTTAAAAGAGGAAAAACGAGAATTAATTATGGAGCTAAATTCACCTTCCAGGCTCCATTTTCCATCTTAATAATAAATAAAAACACTGATGATATATTTTGGGTAAGAATTTTAGGTTTTGTTAAGGTAATTGAGGTTTAAAAGAGGAAAAACGAGAATTTATTACGGAAACACTAATTATGGAGCTAAATTCACCTTCCAGGCTCCATTTTCCATCTTAATAATAAATAAAAACACTGATTATATATTTTAGGTAAGAATTTTAGGTTTTGTTAAGGTAATTGAGGTTTAAAAGAGGAAAAAAGATTGATTGATGAATTGGTTATGGAAACACTAATTATGGAGCTAAATTCACCTTCCAGGCTCCATTTTCCATCTTAATAATAAATAAAAACACTGATAATATATTTTGGGTAAGAATTTTAGTTTTTTTTTAAGGTAATTGAGGTTTAAAAGAGGAAAAACGAGAATTTATTACGGAAACACTAATTATGGAACTAAATTCACCTTCCAGGCTCCATTTTCTACCTTAATAATAAATAAAAACACTGATAATATATTTTGGGTAAGAATTTTAGGTTTTGTTAAGGTAATTGAGGTTTAAAAGAGGAAAAACGAGAATTAATTATGGAGCTAAATTCACCTTCCAGGCTCCATTTTCCATCTTAATAATAAATAAAAACACTGATGATATATTTTGGGTAAGAATTTTAGGTTTTGTTAAGGTAATTGAGGTTTAAAAGAGGAAAAACGAGAGTTAATTATGGAGCTAAATTCACCTTCCAGGCTCCATTTTCCATCTTAATAATGAATAAAAACACTGATTATATATTTTGGGTAAGAATTTTAGGTTTTGTTAAGGTAATTGAGGTTTAAAAGAGGAAAAACGTAATAATCATTTAGCTAAAAACACCTTCCAAGGCTCCATTTTCCATCTTAATAATAAATAAAAACACTGATTATATATTTTGGGTAAGAATTTTAGGTTTTGTTAAGGTAATTGAGGTTTAAAAGAGGAAAAAAGATTGATTGATCGAGAATTGGTTATGGAAACACTAATTATGGAGCTAAATTCACCTTCCAGGCTCCATTTTCCATCTTAATAATAAATAAAAACACTGATAATATATTTTGGGTAAGAATTTTAGGTTTTGTTAAGGTAATTGAGGTTTAAAAGAGGAAAAACGAGAATTAATTATGGAGCTAAATTCACCTTCCAGGCTCCATTTTCCATCTTAATAATAAATAAAAACACTGATAATATTTTTGGGTAAGAATTTTAGGTTTTGTTAAGGTAATTGAGGTTTAAAAGAGGAAAAACTAGAATTAATTATGGAGCTAAATTCACCTTCCCGGCTCCATTTTCTACCTTAATAATAAATAAAAACACTGATAATATATTTTGGGTAAGAATTTTAGGTTTTGTTAAGGTAATTAAGGCTTAAAAGAGGAAAAAAAGAGAATTGGTTATGGAAACACTAATTATGGAGCTAAATCCACCTTCCAGGCTCCATTTTCCATCTTAATAATAAATAAAAACACTGATTATATATTTTAGGTAAGAATTTTAGGTTTTGTTAAGGTAATTGAGGTTTAAAAGAGGAAAAAAGATTGTTTGATGAATTGGTTATGGAAACACTAATTATGGAGCTAAATCCACCTTCCAGGCTCCATTTTCCATCTTAATAATAAATAAAAACACTGATAATATATTTTGGGTAAGAATTTTAGGTTTTGTTAAGGAAATTGAGGTTTAAAAGAGGAAAAACGAGAATTAATTATGGAGCTAAATTCACCTTCCAGGCTCCATTTTCCATCTTAATAATAAATAAAAACACTGATAATATATTTTGGGTAAGAATTTTAGGTTTTGTTAAGGTAATTGAGGTTTAAAAGAGGAAAATAGAGGATTATTTCATCATGGAATCCTCTCGGTGGTCTGATGTCATGGCGGGAAAGAAAGAGATGTTTGAAAATGCCGGAAGGGTTCTGAAAATCCTTAATAATACCACTTCTGAGGCCTTAACATCCACTCTAATAACCTCAAAGCACTAAAAATATATTAATAATTACTTGTATGGCATTAAATAGAGGGAGAGAAGCCTGGAAATAGGAAATAGGAGAAGTTTTAAGCATTCCAAGTTGGCGGGAAAAATATTTATATGCTGGAAAACGAAATAAAAAGCTTCCACGGCCATATTTCTAACACCAAAACGACTATTATATTTTTTTTATTACATTTTGGATCATTAATGGAAAGCAAATGGAGCTGGAAATAGGGAGATAGGGCTGACGGGAAGAAAAATTTGTATGCTGAAAAACGAATTAAAAAGCATATATGGCTCTGATTATAATACCAAAATAAGTCTAGTATTTTTATTTACTCGTTTGACTTTTAATATATATAAGTCAAGGGTGGAAACAGGAATTTAGAAGCAAAATTTAAATATGGCGGGAACGCGGGTCGAATCTTTTTGTTTTATACTGAAAAGTGAAATTAAAAGCTTCTACGACTTTAATTTTAACTCTACAAATAATAACAACATTTTTAATCATTATTTTAACATTAATATACATAAAATAAAGCTGGGAAAAGGAAAATAGGAACACAATTTAAATATGGCGGGAAGGTGGGAGGAAATGTCTATAATTAACCTCAAAACACGAAATATAAAGCATCTACAGCCATGAATATGATACCAAAAGAATTCTAGTATTTTTATTTATACTTTCCACTCTAAACAACTATAAATTAAGGCTGAAAAACCGAAAATAGGGAAGGAGTTTAAATATGGCGGGAAGGCGTATCGAAAATCAAATAACTCGAAAACACAAAATAAAAAGCAATTAAGACTATAATTATAATATCAAATCAATTCTAGTATTTTTATTTATACTTTCCACTCTAAATAACTATCAATTTAGGCTGAAAAAGCGAAAATAGGGAAGGAGTTTAAATATGGCGGGAAGGCGTAACGAAAATCAAATAACTTAAATACACAAAATAAAAAGCATTTACGACTATAATAATAATACCAAATCAATTCTAGTATTTTTATTTATACTTTCCACTCTAAATAACTATCAATTTAGGCTGAAAAAGCGAAAATAGGAACAACATTTGAATATGGCGGTAAGAAATGGCGGGAACAAGGAAGGAAATTCATATAACCTGAAAACGCAAATTATAAACCATCCACAGCCATGATAATGATAAGAAAAGAACTCTTGTATTTTTATTTATACTTTCCACTCTAAATAACTATCAATTTAGGCCGAAAAACAGAAAAAATAGTTAAAATTCGAATGTCGCGGGTGTGGGGGGGGCCTAGGGGGGGCGGTCCGCAGCACCTTGACGGGAATCTGGTCCGTAGCGCAGCCCGGAGCGGACGCCATTTATCGCCTTTTATCCCGGCCATCCCAGCGCGGCGGACCCCTGCACACCCCTGCCACAACCCCCGGGCCCCGCGCTCCCCCTGGTAAGTATGTCCGCCCCGGGGGCCCACTGGGGAGGCGGATAACTGTGGGCAAAGAAGTGATGGCGGGGTGAAAATCCCGTCACAGGCATCATGGCTCCCCCTGCGTGTGTGTGTGTGTTTTCTTCCTCCCCTTCGGCGCCTGCCTCTCCCCCGGGGTGGCGACAAGGGCGCCGGGGGAGGAGGTTTGAGGTCGCTCCCCAGGCCCGCCGTCAGTATTCTCCCCCGTGGGCTTTAAATGTCTTGTATTATGTCCCCCCTGTGAGTGCGTGCGTGTGTGTGTTCCTGCTCCCCCAGGCCTCATTTCCTCCCCCGGGGTGGCGAGGAGGGCACCGGGGCGGAGGCAGGGCCTGGGGGTTTAAGTTTGCTCCCCTGTGGAACCGAAACCGCCAAGTATTACGTGTTAGTTGTGTGTGCGTGCGTGCGTGTGTTGCCAGGCAGGCAGGCGGGGCGGCGGCCTGGGGTGTGTGTGTGTGTGTGGAGGGCCGCGGCCCCGCACCCTGCTGTGTGCCCGTGGCCGCCACAGGCACGCAGGGTGCTGAACACCAGCACCCCCGCCCGTGTACCCCGGACACGGCCCGCAGTGCGGCCCACTGCAGGGGTGCATGGGGCGAGGGGGCTCAGCCCCCTGCTAAGAGGCTCGTGTATGTTCCCCTGCCTTGTAGTAACTCACAGGGTGATCAAGGGGGCAGCGCCCCTGTCATGAACACTCCTGCGTGGATGACATCCAGGCAGAGTGGTGGGCCGTGGCCCTGGCTCCATGGCCCTGGCTCCAGGGCCTGGGTGATGGACACTTGGCTGTGGTGGTCAGGTGTGTTCACCTGGTGAGGTGTGGTGTTGTCACGCCCCATGAACACATTTTCTCTTTCTGTTGTCCCACACGTCCTCTGCGTGTATCAAAACACACGAGAAATTAACCAAGACCCGGAGAGGGTATTCCCCGGCTGCCTGGGGTTGAACCCGCGACCAGCGTGACGGGAGAGCCACTCCCTACCGAGTCAGCCAAAGAGGTGCCCCCTGGCTGAATGGGCTATGGGAGGCTCCATCAGGCCTGGTCGCTGCACCACACACTGTTGTGTTTTGGTTCCCGTCCCTCACACACGCTGCATCAAGATTTGGTTCAGGTGTTGACAGTGTTCCAGCATCACCACCCTGGCAAGCCGTTCCAGCTGTTGATGACTGTTTGAAAAGCGTATTCCCGAGTGTTGGTTCTTGATCTTGTCTTGGATATCTTTGTGTTTCCTGTGGTTACATCCTCCATGCCATTTACCCGGGGTGAGCTGCAGGGCGCCGTGGGCTGCTCCACTGCCCACAGCTACACAGGTTCACACACACAGACGCACTTCATGGCTATTTCCAAACCTTCCATTTCTCCACATGGTTTGTTGTGTTTTTTGCAAGGTTTGAGGCTGCCAAGTAAAACAGAGACATTGAAGGACACATGAATATCACATTTACCAAAATCTAACCATGAACTTTACCTAACTTCCCCTCCCTCCCAGATTCCTGATCCACACACACGCTCCACGCTCCACACACCACCACCACCACCATGGCAGCTGAGCAGGAGATGCCCACCTTCAAGCTGGTGCTGGTTGGCGACGGAGGCACTGGAAAGACCACCTTCGTCAAGCGCCATTTGACGGGAGAGTTTGAGAAGAAGTACGTGGCCACGCTGGGAGTGGAGGTGCACCCCCTGGTCTTCCACACCAACCGCGGACCCATCAAGTGAGTGCCAGGTGGAGGGAGGGGGGGGGGGGGGTTAAGGGAGAGAAAAAAGGGGGAGGTGGAGGAAGATGAAGTGGAAGAGAGTGGAGGTGAAATGAGAGAGAGAGAGAGAGAGAGAGAGAGAGAGTTTTGATGCAAATGTCTTTAATGTCAAGTGCATTCTCTCTCTCTCTCTCTCTCTCTCTCTCTAATTGACCTTTTAAAGTATTATTGTTAAGAACACTAATGATAGAGAGAGAGAGAGAGAGAGAGAGAGAGAGAGAGAGAGACAGACAGAAACAAAGAAAGAAAGAAAGAGATAGAGAGAGAGAGAGAGAGAGAGAGAGAGAGAGAGAGAGAGAGAGAGAGAGAGAGAGAGAGAGAGAGAGAGAGAGAGAGACACACACACACTAGGTCAAACATCCCTTTTATAACAACACCAAAACATTAAAAATATCCCCCTCAGACAACCCCCTAACCCCCCTCCCCATTGCCCTACCACCCCCTACCGCCCCCACCCATAACCTCAGACACCCCTTAACACCCCGCCCTTTGCAGGTTCAACGTCTGGGACACGGCGGGACAGGAAAAGCTCGGAGGGCTGCGCGATGGGTACTACATCCAAGCCCACTGCGCAATCATCATGTTTGACGTCACATCGCGCGTCACGTACAAGAACGTTCCCAACTGGCATCGTGATCTTGTGAGGTGAGCGAGGGAGAGAGGGAGAGAGGAGGAGGAGGAGGAGGAGAGGAAGAAGGGAAGGGAAGGGAAGGGAAGGATGGATAGGTACAGGAAGGGAGTGTTTTTTGGTACACTGGGAGAGGAAGGAAAGGAAAGGGAGGGTAAGGGAGGGAGAGAAGGGAGAAATATTTAGTCTATGTTAAGGAGGAAGGGAGGGAGAGAAGGGAGAAGGGAGCTTATGAGGACTTGAGAAAAGGAATTACTAGTTTGTGTAGAAAGGGAGGAAGAGAAGGGAGAAATATTTAGTCTGTGTTAAGGAGGAAGGGAGGGGGAGAAGGAAGGGAGGGAGGGAAGGATAGGGTTTGTGAGATTGCTAGGGAGGGAAGGGAGGGAGGGAGAAGGAAGGAAGGGAGGGAGGAAAAGACAAAGAGTTAGTTTTTCTTGCAATTTCCCTTATTTTTCCCTCCTCTCCCTTCCTCCTCCATCTTCCTCTTTCTCTCCCATCCTCCTCTTCTATAGCTTCCTCCACCCCATCTTCCTCTCCCTCTCTTCCTCCTCCTCCTTCCATTCCTGTTCCACTATCAACACCACTTGCTCCATTTTCGTTCCTCCCTGTCCTCACCCCATCGTCATCTACCAGGGCGTGCTTCCTCCTCCATCTTCCTCTTTCTCTATTCCACTTTCAACTCCACCACGCGCTCCGTTTTCTCCCCCCCTCGTCCTCACCCCTTCCGTCATCTTCCAGGGTGTGCGAGAACATCCCCATCGTCCTCTGCGGCAACAAGGTCGATGTGAAGGATCGTAAGGTCAAGGCCAAGTCCATCATCTTCCACCGCAAGAAGAACCTCCAGGTGAGACCCTTAGATTAGTGCCCTTGGTGACGACGCTGGGTGGAGACTGATGTAGATAGGTAGATGAGTGGTTGTGATTTCTGTGATCCGATTTTTTGATTTTCTGTTATTTTTTATTTTATTTTCTCTCTCCTTCCTTTCCTCTTCCTTTTAACTTTTCTCTCCCTTCCTTCTCCTCCTCCTCCTCCTCCTCCTCCTTCCTCTTAACTTCTCTCCCTTCTCTTTCTTTTCCTTCCTTCCGTCCTTCTCTCCTTCCTTCCTTCTCTCCCTCTTCCTTTTAACTTTTTTCTCTCCCTTCTTTTCTCTTCCTTCCTTCCTTCCTTCTCTCCCTCTTCGTCTTAACTTTTTTCTCTCCCTTCTTTTCTCTTCCTCCTCCTCCTCCTCCTTCCTCTTAACTTCTCTCCCTTCTCTTTCTCTTCCTTCCTTCCTTCTCTTCTTATTCCAATCCTCCTCCTCCTCCTCCCTTCTTAGGACATCACTGCACGACTAGACTTCAAAATCAGTTAGTTAGTCCAGTAATTTAAGAGATATTTCAATTATTTTTTGTGTGTTTTGAATTTATACACCGTCAAACACACACACACACACACACACACACACACACGACCAGCGCCATCTCTGTCTCTGTCTCCCTGATGTCTCCTGCAGTCTCCAAATGTTCTTACACATCAACCCCCATTACACTCTTCCGATAAAACGCACTTGTCGACTTGTATATACCATTCTTTTGCCGGGCCTTACACTAGCTTGTGGTACCCTCTACGCTTGGCTCTGGGGTCTGGGTGAAGGGGAACGCATGTGGGTGTTAAACTAGCATTTATTTTGATATGGTGTGTTTATATCCCTGAACACTTTTGCATGTATTTCTAAACCCCTTCCTCCCCCTGGTTGCTGTGTGTGTGTGTGTGTGTGTGTGTGTGTGTGTGTGTGTGTGTGTGTGTGTGTGTGTGTTTCCAAGGCTTAACACATGGCTGACTAACTAATGTGAAGAAGGGAAGATGGGAGGAGGAGGAGGAGGAGGAGGAGGAGGAGGAGGAGGAGGTTAAGGAAGAAGGATTAGAACTGGAGGAGGAGGAAGAAGAAGAAGGGATAGTTTAGAGAGGAAGAGAGGAAGAGGAGGAGGAGGTTAAGGAAGAAGGATTATAACTGGAGGAGGAGGAGGAGGAAGAGGAAGGGATAGTTTAGAGAGGAGGAGAGGAAGAGGAGGAGGAGGTTAAGGAAGAAGGATTAGAACTGGAGGAGGAGGAGGAAGAGGAAGGGATAGTTAAGAGAGGAAGAGGAGGAGGTGGTTAAGGAAGAAGGATTATAACTGGAGGAGGAGGAGGAAGAGGAAGGGACAGCTTAGAGAGGAAGAGGAGGAGGAGGTTAAGGAAGAAGGATTAGAACTGGAGGAGGAGGAGGAAGAGGAAGGGATAGTTTAGAGAGAAAGAGAGGAAGAGGAGGAGGAGGTTAAGGAAGAAGGATTAGAACTAGAGGAGGAGGAGGAAGAGGAAGGGATAGTTTAGAGAGGAAGAGGAGAAGGAGGTTAAGGAAGAAGGATTAGAACTGAAGGAGGAGGAGGAGGAGGAATAGTTAAGGAGGAGAGAGAAGAGCTAGACAAGGAAGAAGAAGGAGGAGGAGGAGGAGGAGGAGATGTGAAGGAAGAGGAGGAGGAGGAGGAGAAGAGAGTATTGTGTGTGTGTGTGTGTGTGTGTATGTATGTATGTTTTTTGCATGTGTGTGTGTGTGTGTGTGTGTGTGTTTTTTGCATGTGTGTGTGTGTGTGTGTATGTTTTTTGCATGTGTGTGTGTGTGTGTGTGTGTGTGTGTTTTTTGCATGTGTGTGTGTGTGTGTGTGTATGTTTTTTGCATGTGTGTGTGTGTGTGTGTGTGTGTTTTTTGCATGTGTGTGTGTGTGTGTATGTTTTTTGCATGTGTGTGTGTGTGAGTATGTGTGTGTTTTTTGCATGTGTGTGTGTGTGTGTGTATGTTTTTTGAATGTGTGTGTGTGTTTTTTGAATGTGTGTGTGTGTGTGTGTGTGTATGTTTTTTGCATGTGTGTGTGTGTGTGTGTGTATGTGTATATATGTGTGTGTGTGTGTGTGTGTGTGTGTATTTCCAAGGCTTTACAGTGATGGCTGACTAACTGCTTGACTATTTCTGCACTGAATGGCTTGGTAACACTGTCTGACTGAGTGCTTGACTATTTCTGCACTCTGAATGGCTTGGCAACACTGTCTGACTGAGTACTTGACTATCTCTGCACTCTGAATGGCTTGGCAACACTGTCTGACTGAGTACTTGACTATCTCTGCACTCTGAATGGCTTGGCAACACTGTCTGACTGAGTGCTTGACTATCTCTGCACTCTGAATGGCTTGGTAACACTGCTGTAAAATTACCCTCAAGCCCTGGACACTGCCACATACCACCATCAGCGCATGCCCAAGGGTGCCCAGGGTAATGTTAGTGTTTGCTCGCTGGCATCTTGGGCACTGCTATGTTGGTGTGGGTAATATTTGGTTAATTGGTGGCCGTGGGTAGTGAGATCTGTTTGGGTTTTAAGTCTCCTTACCGGTAGTGCTGATCGCTCGCTGTGAGGTCCAGTCGCGTTCAAGATTCCTGCGTTTGAGTGTTCCAGCGCTATTTCTCGCAACACAGCATTGCCTATTCAGTGGGTTTTACATGAAATTTGGTGGAGAATCACGTCAGCCCAGCGCGGAAAATCTTATGGGTGTTGTTGACGAATATAGCGACATTTATGCATAGCTTCACCTATCACCTGACTGATGTTTTGACCAAGTAGTTGTACAGTTTGGAGCTGCCAGTACTTCCCTGCCAGCACCCCATCATCAAGAGATCTACAGTAGTTCCCTTACGGCTGACTCGCGCTCGTATAAATGTACATCTTCACACGCAACACCCCCTGAACGTGCCTGTATGTTCCCAGGATAGGCTTACATTACCGAATCTTATAGAGCTTGACCTCCTCTTTCCAATGGTGTTTTTGGTTTGTAGCTGTGATGAATAGTTTTTGAGATACAGAGGCTAAAAGAGCGAGCACTAACGTCACTTGCTGCGAGCGCCAATCACTCGCAGCAAAAAACACCCCTGAACGTGCCTGTATGTTCCCAGGAAAGGCTTACATTACCGAATCTTATAGAGCTTGACCTCCTCTTTCCAATGGTGTTTTTGAATTGTAGCTGTGATGAAGAGTTTTTGAGATACAGAACTTGCTGGTTGTACTAAAAGCTTACTGCGAGCGCCAATCACACTCGCAGCAAAAAACACCCCTGAACGTGCCTGTATGTTCCCAGGAAAGGCTTACATTACCAAATCCTATAGATCTTGACCTCCTCTTTCCAATGGTGTTTTTGGTTTATAGCTGTGATGAAGAGTTTTTGAGATACAGAACTTGCTGGTTGTACTAAAAGCTTATCATGCGCCAATCACACTCGCAGCAAAAAACACCCCTGAACGTGCCTGTATGTTCCCAGGAAAGGCTTACATTACCAAATCCTATAGATCTTGACCTCCTCTTTCCAATGGTGTTTTTGGTTTATAGCTGTGATGAAGAGTTTTTGAGATACAGAACTTGCTGGTTGTACTAAAAGCTTACTGCGAGCGCCAATCACACTCGCAGCAAAAAACACCCCTGAACGTGCCTGTATGTTCCCAGGAAAGGCTTACATTACCAAATCCTATAGATCTTGACCTCCTCTTTCCAATGGTGTTTTTGGTTTATAGCTGTGATGAAGAGTTTTTGAGATACAGAACTTGCTGGTTGTACTAAAAGCTTACTGCGAGCGCCAATCACACTCGCAGCAAAAAACACCCCTGAACGTGCCTGTATGTTCCCAGGAAAGGCTTACATTACCGAATCCTATAGAGCTTGACCTCCTCTTTCCAATGGTGTTTTTGAATTGTAGCTGTGATGAAGAGTTTTTAAGATACAGAACTTGCTGGTTGTACTAAAAGCTTACTGCGAGCGCCAATCACACTCGCAGCAAAAAACACCCCTGAACGTGCCTGTATGTTCCCAGGATAGGCTTACATTACCAAATCCTATAGAGCTTGACCTCCTCTTTCCAATGGTGTTTTTGAATTGTAGCTGTGATGAAGAGTTTTTGAGATACAGAACTTGCTGGTTGTACTAAAAGCTTACTGCGAGCGCCAATCACTCACAGCAAAAAACACCCCTGAACGTGCCTGTATGTTCCCAGGAAAGGCTTACACTACCGAATCCTATAGAGCTTGACCTCCTCTTTCCAATGGTGTTTTTGGTTTGTAGCTGTGATGAAGAGTTTTTGAGATACAGAGGCTAAAAGAGCGAGCACTAACGTCACTTGCTGCGAGCGCCAATCACACTCACAGCAAAAAACACCCCTAAACGAGCCTGTATGTTCGCAGGAAAGGCTTACATTACCGAACCCTATAGAGCTTGACCTCCTCTTTCCAATGGTGTTTTTGGTTTGTAGCTGTGATGAAGAGTTTTTGAGATACAGAGGCTAAAAGAGTGAGCACTAACGTCACTTGCTGCGAGCGCCAATCACACTCACAGCAAAAAACACCCCTGAACGCGCCTGTATGTTCGCAGGAAAGGCTTACATTACCGAATCCTATAGAGCTTGACCTCCTCTTTCCAATGGTGTTTTTGGTTTATAGCTGTGATGAATAGTTTTTGAGATACAGAGGTTAAGAGAGATCCCCTTCCCTGGCTGGGGTGGCCGAGCGCGCCTGAGGGATAGTCTTGTTGTGAGCGCTTAGCAAGGAAAGGGTTAAGAAGTAATGTTGAGAAATATATCGGACTTTATAGCTTATCTTGTATGGTGATTCATTGTTATTTGAATTTATGGATTAATTGCGCTCTCTCTCTCTCTCTCTCTCTCTCTCCTGCTCTCTCTCCCTGTTTGTGTGTGTGTTCATGTGTTCGTTTAAAGTGTGTGTGCGTGTGTGCGTGAGGAGAATCGGTTCGAGATATCGGGAATCAGTTTAATCATTTATTTACTTATTTTATTTATTTATTTCTTTCTGATAGAGTTGTGTGCATGTTTAAGCATTTTCCTCTGGTTCTTCCTCTTGCTTTATCTCATTATCTGCCTTATCTGCTTTGTCTCATCTGTACCACCACCACCACCACCACCACACCCACTACCACCATGCCTACCACTCCTATATTTGGTTCGTTGGTGGGCAGCATTGTGTACCAGCGTCCTGCAGCCCCATGGTGTGTCCAGTTTGGTGTGTGGTGCATGCCAACCACACACAGGACATGGCGGTCAGTGTCGGCAACATCCACCACCAACAACCATGTCAATCACGATCAGTTTTTAGCAAGAATTCTTAGTACCGTCCCAAACATCGGGATATCTCTCGTCCCGTATCTGATCTTGCTTTCGGCCTCCTCTCTTGTTTCTTTTTTAGGAGGAGCGAGCAGCAGGCTTTTTTTATTATTGTTTTCTTTTTTTGTGTGCCCTTGAGCTGCCTCCTTTGTTGTTAAAAATTAAAAATAAATGCTAGTTTTGTTGATATAAAGCCTGAAAATTTAATGGTTGTCAGACACCACCAAGACTGTTTAACAATTACAATCAGCGATCTTGTCAATTAGCAATACATCTGTTTGTGACTACCAAAGACTTGTAACTCAAAATCAACAATACTTGGCAAATTTCCTGGTTGTCAGACACCACCAAGACTGTTTAAATTACAATCTGCGATCTTGTCAATTAACAATACATCTGTTTGTGACTACCAAAGACTTGTAACTCAAAATCAACAATACTTGGCAAATTTAATGGTTGTCAGACACCACCAAGGCTGTTTAAATTACAATCAGCGATCTTGTCAATCAACAATACATCTGTTTGTGACTACCAAAGACTTGTAACTCAAAATCAACAATACTTGGCGGTGTTTGTTAGCGTTGGTGCGTGTCCTGTGTATGGCAGCAGAGTGACCGCACACCATTTAACCCACTATACAACTGGTGTTACTGCTGACCTAACCTGACCACCCCTACCAGGACCAACCCTAGGCCAATACGAGCGATGAAACTGCATTGGGCCCTGTGCTTCTAAGGTCCCCATGCTTAAAAAAAGGGTCTTAAGTGAGAAAGGCCAGCAGAGACTTTGCGGGTGATAAGTCCCGGAAGACAATACTTTAAAATTCCGAAACACAACAAAGGTTAAAACAGCACTGAGTCTTTTAATTTCACGGATGGAGGCGGAAAAAATTCACTATGATCCAGAACATTGTTAGGAATCTTTGTTTTAATTTCGTAACTCTTAAATCATTTGCATTAATATTTGGGTCCGTGCGTGAAGTATATATAACTATAATATTGTTTTAATTTGGGGTTCGTTGGGCTTGACGCCACCCTGCTACAACCACCATCAACAGCAACCTAATTTAACCTAACCACCACACATACCATTACTACAACCATGCAACAACCAACCCCAACCACCTCAACCAACCACCACTCCCTCCACAGTACTAGACATCTTCTCAACCTAACCTAACCAAACTTAACCACAACCACACAACAACCAGCCACAACCACCTCAACCAACCACCACTCCCTCCACAGTACTGCGACATCTTCTCAACCTAACCTAACCAAACTTAACTACAACCAGTCACCAACTTAACTTAACCTAACCTAACTTAACTACAACCAGTCACCATCAACCTAACTTAACCAAACTTAACCACAACCAGTCACCAACTTAACTTAACCTAACCAAACTTAACCACAGGCACTACCACCATTAACCTAACTTAACCTAACCAAACTTAACTACAACCAGTCACCAACTTAACCTAACCTAACCAAACTTAACTACAGGCACTACCACCATTAACCTAACTTAACCTAACCAAACTTAACTACAACCAGTCACCAACTTAACCTAACCAAACTTAACTACAACCACTACCACCATCAACCTAACCATGCCACCAACCTAACTTAACCTAACCTAACTGTACAACCAACCTAACTTAACCTAACCTAACCATACCACAAACCTAACTTAACCTAACCATACCACCAACCTAACTTAACCTAACCTAACCATACCACAAACCTAACTTAACCTAACCTAACTGTACAACCAACCTAACTTAACCTAACCTAACCATACCACAAACCTAACTTAACCTAACCTAACTGTACAACCAACCTAACTTAACCTAACCTAACCATACCACCAACCTAACTTAACCTAACCTAACCATACCACAAACCTAACTTAACCTAACCTAACTGTACAACCAACCTAACTTAACCTAACCTAACCATACCACAAACCTAACTTAACCTAACCTAACTGTACAACCAACCTAACTTAACCTAACCTAACCATACCACCAACCTAACTTAACCTAACCTAACCTAACCATACCACAAACCTAACTTAACCTAACCTAACCATACCACCAACCTAACTTAACCTAACCTAACCATACCACAAACCTAACTTAACCTAACCTAACTGTACAACCAACCTAACTTAACCTAACCTAACCATGCAACCAACCTAACTTAACCTAACCTAACCATGCAACCAACCTAACTTAACCTAACCTAACTGTACAACCAACCTAACTTAACCTAACCTAACCATGCAACCAACCTAACTTAACCTAACCTAACCTAACCATACCACCAACCTAACTTAACCTAACCTAACCATGCAACCAACCTAACTTAACCTAACCTAACTGTACAACCAACCTAACTTAACCTAACCTAACCATACCACCAACCTAACTTAACCTAACCTAACCATGCAACCAACCTAACTTAACCTAACCTAACCTAACCATACAACCAACCTAACTTAACCTAACCTAACTGTACAACCAACCTAACTTAACCTAACCTAACCTAACCATACAACCAACCTAACTTAACCTAACCTAACTGTACAACCAACCTAACTTAACCTAACCTAACCTAACCATACAACCAACCTAACTTAACCTAACCTAACCTAACCACACCACCAACCTAACTTAACCTAACCTAACCATACCACCAACCTAACTTAACCTAACCTAACCATACCACCAACCTAACTTAACCTAACCTAACCTAACCACCAACCTAACTTAACCTAACCATACCACACCACCAACCTAACTTAACCTAACCTAACCACACCACCAACCTAACTTAACCTAACCTAACCATACCACCAACCTAACTTAACCTAACCTAACCATACCACCAACCTAACTTAACCTAACCTAACCATACCACCAACCCAACTTAACCTAACCTAACCATACCACCAACCTAACTTAACCTAACCTAACCATACCACCAACCCAACTTAACCTAACCTAACCACACCACCAACCCAACTTAACCTAACCTAACCATACCACCAACCCAACTTAACCTAACCTAACCATACCACCAACCTAACCACAACCACAACCACACCACAACAACCAACCACCTCAACCACAACCACCTCAACCAACAACCACCCCCTCTCCACCACAGTACTACGACATCTCAGCCAAGAGCAACTACAACTTCGAGAAACCATTCCTGTGGTTGGCGCGGAAACTCATCGGTGACCCCAACCTGGAGTTTGTCGCCATGCCCGCGCTGCTGCCCCCAGAGGTACAGATGGACCCCCAATGGCAGCAACAGATTGAGAATGACCTCCAGGAAGCCTCGCAAACAGCCCTGCCCGAGGATGATGAAGACCTTTGAAGAGGAGGTCGATGAAGAAGGAGAAGGAGGAGGAGGAGAGGAGGAAGAGGAAGGGATAGTTCAGTAAGGAAAAGGAGGAGGAGGAGGAGGAGGAGGTTGAAAGTAGATTAAAGGAAGGAAGAAGAGGAGGAAGAGGAAGGGATAGTTCAGTAAGGAAGAGAGGAATAGGAGGAGGAGGAGGTTGAAAGTAGATTAAAGGAAGGAAGAAGAGGAGGAAGAGGAAGGGATAGTTCAGTAAGGAAGAGGAGGAGGAGGAGGAGGAGGTTGAAACTACATTAAAGGAAGGAAGAAGAGGAGGAAGAGGAAGGGATAGTTCAGTAAGGAAGAGGAGGAGGAGGTTGAAACTAGATTAAAAGGAGGAAGATAGGAGGAGGAGGAAGAAGAAGGATAAGAACTGGAGGAGGAAGAGGAGGAGGAGGGATAGTTAAGGAAGAAGAAGAGGAGGAGGAGGAGGAAAGAGAAGAGGAAGGCAAGGAAGAAGAAGGAATGGAATGGAAGGAAGAGGAGGAGGAGGAGGAGGAGAGAGAAAGGAGGGAACGGAGAGAAAAAGAGCGAGAGAGAGAGAGAGAGAGAGAGAGAGAGAGAGAAAAAACCCAAGCTTGTCTACTTGTAAAAAAAAAAATTTAGACCCTAAGAAAAATAATTGAAAAAAACAACAAAAACATTTAATTCCTAGGCACTGTTTGTACGTGTGTGTGTGCGTATGTATGTATGTACGTGTGTGTGTGCGTATGTATGTATGTACGTGTGTGTGTATGTGCGCATGTGTGTACGTTATTGATTAAGATGGAAATAAAGATTGAAGGAAAAAAATTAAGGGAGTTTAAATGGATAGGCCTACTTAGAGAGAGAGAGAGAGAGAGAGAGAGAGAGGAACAAATATACGAACACACATTACCTTGGTCTTCCTCCTCCTCCTCCTCTTCCTCCTCCTCTTAAACCAACTATCTTCCTCTTCCTCCTCCTCTTAAACCAACTATCTTCCTCCTCCTCTTAAACCAACCATCTTCCTCTTCTTCCTCCTCCTCTTAACTATCCTCTTCCTCCTCTTCCTCCTCCTCTTAAACCAACTATCCTCCTCCTCCTCCTCTTGACCCAACCATCCTCCTCCTCTCAAAACAACCATTCTCTTCCTCCTCCTCCTCCTCCTCCTCTTGACCCAACCATCCTCCTCCTCTTAAAACAACCATTCTCCTCCTCCTCCTCCTCCTCCTCCTCCTCCTCCTCACCTTGACAAGTTAATGGACAGGATATTACCAGCAACTACTATTACTACTACTACTACTACTACTATTACTACTATTATTATTATTATTATTATCATTATTATTATTGTTATTATTAATCTACATTCACAAACACACCACTAGTATATAATGTATTTTCCAAACACACACACACACACACACACACACACACACACACACACACACACATAGTTGTTTTTGTCCTTGTTTTTTTTATCTTCATTCCTGTTTGGTCAGTCTTGCAAGTTGGTAAATATATTCCGTTTTTTGTAATAAAGAAATAAATAAATGAGAAATTGAATGTGTGTTTGTGTGTTTGATTTTGGGGGGGTCCTGTGTGTGTGTGTGTGTGTGTGTGTGTATGAAAATATGTATATGTGTATGTATGAAAGAGTATGTATGTGTGTGTGTGTGTGTGTGTGATATTCTTAAGAGTATATGTGTGTGTGTGTTTGAGTGTGTGTGTGCTGTCTTTTGAGAGAGATTGTGTGTGTATGTATGTATGTGTGTGTGTGTGTGTGTGTGAGAAAGAATGTATGTATGTATATATATGTGTGTGTGTGTGTGTGTATGTAACCTCCCCATTCCCCATCCCTTCCTTATCTCGTTCATAAATCATTTATTAAACAACAAAACAAGCCTTCATATAACATCAGTATCACCTCCTGAATGCCCACAACTCCAAGCCTTGTCAAACGTGTTTCTTTACGGTTTTTCAGGGTCACACTACCACTACCAGGGTCACAAACTACTGGAAATGCCCTCAACTCACGAAAGCCTTGTCAAATATGTTTCTTTAGGTTCACGGTAGAGGAAGGGTCACAAACCCCTGGAAATGCCCACGACTCCCAAGCCTTGAAAGTGTTTCTTTCCAGGTCACAAAACTACACCTGGAAATGCCCACAACCCCCAGGAAAGCCTTATGATATGCGGGTGTTAAAAGATATCGCTGGAGGGACCTTCACGTCAAACCAGAGATGGCTGACGTGTATAAACCCCCATTGATTGATGTCTCCTGTTATCTCCGCGGCTCTCCTTATCATCTCTTGTCACGTCACATCGGTATTGTTAAGTTCTGTCACCGCCTCACCGCGTCATGACAGTCTGCAGTGGGCTGTAAGTGGTGAGTCGATTAAGCTTTCAACACGGAGACTCGACGCGTGAATGGCATACCTAAAGAAAGACACATTTGACAAGGCTTTCGGGGGAGTTGTGGGCATTTCCAGGGGTAGTTTTGTGACCCTGGTGGTAGTGTGACCCTTCCTCTGTACCATGAACCTAAAGAAACACACATTTGACAAGGCTTTCCTAAGTACTGTAGGCATTTCCAGGTGTAGTTTTGTGACTCTGGTGGTAGTGTGACCCTTCCTCTGTACCGTGAACCTAAAGAAACACGTATTTGACAAGGCTTTCGTGGGAGTTGTGGGCATTTCCAGGGGTAGTTTTATGACCCTGGTGGTAGTGTGACCCTTCCTCTGTACCGTGAACCTAAAGAAACACACATTTGACAAGGCTTTCCTAAGTACTGTAGGCATTTCCAGGTGTAGTTTTGTGACCCTGGTGGTAGTGTGACCCTTCCTCTGTACCGTGAACCTAAAGAAACACATATTTGACAAGGCTGTGGAGTTGTAGGCATTTCCAGAGTTAGTTTTATGACCCTGGTGGTAGTGTGACCCTTCCTCTGTACCATGAACCTAAAGAAACACATATTTGACAAGGCTTTCGTGGGGGTTGTGGGCATTTCCAGGGGTAGTTTTATGACCCTGGTGGTAGTGTGACCCTTCCTCTGCACCATGAACCTAAAGAAACACATATTTGACAAGGCTTTCGTGGGAGTTGTGGGCATTTCCAGGGGTAGTTTTATGTCCCTGGTGGTAGTGTGACCCTTCCTCTGTACCGTGAACCTAAAGAAACACGTATTTGACAAGGCTTTCGTGGGAGTTGTGGGCATTTTCAGGGGTAGTTTTATGACCCTGGTGGTAGTGTGACCCTTCCTCTGCACCGTGAACCTAAAGAAACACATATTTGACAAGGCTTTCAGGGGAGTTGTGGGCATTTCCAGGGGTAGTTTTATGACCCTAGTGGTAGTATGACCCTTCCTCTGTACCGCGAACCTTAAGAAACACATATTTGACAAGGCTTTCGTGGGAGTTGTGTGCATTTCCAGGGGTAGTTTTATGACCCTGGTGGTAGTGTGACCCTTCCTCTGCACCGTGAACCTAAAGAAACACGTATTTGACAAGGCTTTCGTGGGAGTTGTGGGCATTTCCAGGGGTAGTTTTATGACCCTGGTGGTAGTGTGACCCTTCCTCTGCACCGTGAACCTAAAGAAACACATATTTGACAAGGCTTTCAGGGGAGTTGTGGGCATTTCCAGGGGTAGTTTTATGACCCTAGTGGTAGTATGACCCTTCCTCTGTATCGTGAACCTAAAGAAACACATATTTGACAAGGCTTTCGTGGGAGTTGTGGGCATTTCCAGGGGTAGTTTTATGACCCTGGAGATAGTGTGACCCTTCCTCTGCACCGTGAACCTAAAGAAACACGTATTTGACAAGGCTTTCGTGGGAGTTGTGGGCATTTCCAGGGGTAGTTTTATGACCCTGGTGGTAGTGTGACCCTTCCTCTGCACCATGAACCTAAAGAAACACACATTTGACAAGGCTTTCGTGGGAGTTGTGGGCATTTCCAGGGGTAGTTTTATGACCCTGGTGGTAGTGTTAAGTTTCAAGCGTTGACATGCACGGCAGATGACCAGGTGCGTCTGAGGGGGTACACATACACACACACACACACACACACACACACACTTACTACAGTACGTGAAGATCTTTGTTGATTCACTTATTTCAATACTTTTGTTTATATGCCTGACGTGTATTGATTGTATAAGCGTGTGTGTGTGTGTGTGTGTGTGTGTGTGTGTGTGTGTGTGTGTTAAGGCCGCCCTGTTGTTTTAAAGAGCAGTGGTACTTAAAATTGGGGGCTCATATCCTCCCCATGTGCCTGGTGATAGCTGTTCCCCTGTGGCCCCTGGGGGAAAGAGAGAGAGAATATTGATAAAGAGAGAGAGAAAGAAAGAGAAAAATGGCTTATTGGATTTTCTCTTCTTTTTCTTCTTCTTCTCCTTCTTCTTCCTCTCCTCCTCGTACCTCCCCCCCCCCCTCTCCCGTGTGTGTGTGTGTGTGTGTGTGTGTGTGTGTGTTTGATTTGCGGCCACCACATTGTTTTAAAGGGCAGTGGTTCTTAAACTGGGGAGCGCATATCCCTGGGGGCATGAACCAGTCTTTCCCATATCATGCCTCCTCCTCCTCCTCCTCTTCCTCTTTTTCTTCCTTTTTCTTCTCCTTCCTCCTCATATCCCTTTCAATATGTCCTCTCTCTCTCTCTCTCTCTCTCTCTCTCTCTACTCTTTTATCAACCTTATTTTCATCTTTCCTCCCTTTCCTCCTCCTCCTCCTCCTCCTCCTTCCCCAGGGGCCCTCAGGTACACCCTCATCCCCCAGCCACGAAGGGAGGTTGAACAGCTGCCGGGAATCGAACCCAGGCTCACGGATTCTAAGGTAGGCACGCTGACCACTCCACCACGGACCCGCATATAAGAAATCACTTTTTGTTTCCTTGATTTCACTTGTATTTTGATTGAAACGTGTTGTTGCGTAGCGGGAGAGGAGCGGCGCCCCCCCTGACCCCCCCTCCCACCCATCGCAACCCTCCCCTGACCCCTCTCACCCATCGCGACCGCCCCCCCTGACCCCTCCCGCCCATCGCGACCCTCCCCTGACTCCTCCCACCCATCGCGACATCCCCCCGACCCCTCCCCCCCATCGCGACCGCTCCCCCCTCGACCCCTTCCACCCATCGCGACAGCCCCTCTGACCCTCCCACCCATCGCGACTGCTCCCTGACCTCTCCCACCCATCGCGACCGCCACCCCTCGACCCTTCCACCCATCGCAACCCCCTGACCCTCCCCGCTATCGCGACCGCCCCCACTCCCCGCCCTGTACTGTGCGCGTGTGTGTGTGTGTGTGTGTGTGAGTGTGACTTGCGCAGTGAAGAAGAGGAGGAGGAGGAGGAGGAGGAAGAATCAGATAGTGCCTCGCCTTCTCTCTCTCTCCTCAGTCCGTCACCACCACCACCACCATCACCACCATCATCACCACCACCATACGCACACACGCACGCACGCACACCGCACGCACACACCACGTGACTTGAGGTGAAATTTTGAGAGATACGAAAGGGAAGTGAAGGAAAATGGAGATAAAACATGGACGTAGAGAGAGATAAGAAGAGATAAGGAAGAGGAGGTGAGGAAGAGGAAGAGGAAGAGGAGGAGGAGAAGGTGTATTGAAAAGCTGGTGTTTGCATGTCTTTTGTTTAATTGTTTTTTTTGTTGTTGTTTTCACGTGTTTTGAAAAGTAAAACACAAAAAAAACAAAGGTGATTTTTCAGTTTTTTAATTATTTTCTTCATATTTTTTAAAAGAGGAAAAGAAGAAAAGAAATTAGCAAATGTGTTTTTTTATAGGCCTAATTTTCCCTGATTTTCCGTATTTTAAAAAACGAGAAGAAAAAGAAGAAAAAAAATAGCAAATGTGTTTTTTATAGGCCTAATTTCCCCTGATTTTCCGTATTTTTAAAAACGAGAAGAAAAAGAAGAAAAAAAATAGCAAATGTGTTTATTATAGGCCTAATTTTCCCTGATTTTCCGTATTTTTAAAAACGCGAAGAAAAAGAAGAAAAAAAAATTGCAAAGGTGTTTTTTATAGGCCTAATTTTCCCTGATTTTCCGTATTTTTAAAAACGCGAAGAAAAAGAAGAAAAAAACCCAGCCAAGGAAGTGTTTTTTTCTTCATTATCGAACAAAAGGAAGACAAAGAGAGTTTTTTTTCATAAGATTTTGAGTTTTGTTTTTCACTTTTAAAAGAAAATAGAAGAAAAATTAACAACAACAGAGGTGGTGAAATAAGAAGAAAAAGAAGACAAATGAAGACAAAAGGGGAAATCATCACACGAAGACAATTTTTGAAAAGGTGACAAAAACAAACGTGAAAAGGAAGAAAACAACAACACCAGAGGAAGACAATTTTTGAACGGATAAGAAAACAACCAAAAAAAAGAAGAAAACAGTATCAGAGGAAGACAATTTTTGAACGGATAAGAAAACAAACAAAAAAAAGAAGAAAAAACACCAGAGGAAGACAATTTTTAAACGGATAAGAAAACAAACAAAAAAAAGAAGAAAACAGTATCAGAGGAAGACAATTTTTGAACGGATAAGAAAACAAACAAGAAAAAGGAGAAAACATCACCAGAGGAAGACAATTTTTGAACGGATAAGAAAACAAACAAAAAAAGAAGAAAACAACATAACCAGAGGAAGACAATTTTTGAACGGAAAAGAAAACAAACAAAAAAAGAAGAAAACAGCACCAGAGGAAGACAATTTTAGAAAGGATCAGAAAACAAGCAAAAAAAGAAGAAAACAACATAACCAGAGGAAGACAAATTTTGAACGGATAAGAAAACAAACAAGAAAAGGAAGAAAACAGCACCAGAGGAAGACAATTTTTGAACGGATAAGAAAACAAACAAAAAAAGAAGAAAAAACACCAGAGGAAGACAATTTTTAAACGGATAAGAAAACAAACAAAAAAAAGAAGAAAACAACAACACCAGAGGAAGACAAATTTTGAACGGATAAGAAAACAAACAAGAAAAAGGAGAAAACATCACCAGAGGAAGACAATTTTTGAACGGATAAGAAAACAAACAAGAAAAAGGAAGAAAACATCACCAGAGGAAGACAATTTTTGAACGGATAAGAAAACAAACAGGAAAGGAAGAAAACAACACCACCAAAGGAAGACAAGTTTTGAAAGGGTCAGAAAACAAACAAAAAAGGAAGAAAACAACACCAGAGGAAGACAATTTTAGAAAGGGTGACAAAAACAAACGTGAAAAGAAAGAAAACAACACCAGAGGAAGACAATTTTTGAACGGATAAGAAAACAAACAGGAAAGGAAGAAAACAACAGCACCAGAGGAAGACAATTTTAGAAAGGGTGACAAAAACAAACGTGAAAAGAAAGAAAACAACACCAGAGGAAGACAAATTTTGAACGGATAAGAAAACAAACAAAAAAAGAAGAAAAGAACATCACCAGAGGAAGACAATTTTAGAAAGGGTCAGAAAACAAGCAAAAAAAGAAGAAAACAACATCACCAAAGGAAGACAAGTTTTGAAAGGGTCAGAAAACAAAGAAAAAAAGAAGAAAAACACCAGAGGAAGACAATTTTAGAAAGGATCAGAAAACAAGAAAAAAGAAGAAAAAAAACACCAGCTGAAGACAATTTTTGAGTGCGTGGGAAATTAAGCGAAATAGGAAGACAACAGACGAAGACAGGTTTTTGAAATAAGACGTTTTAATCAATTTCTTTTTGTGTGTTTTAGGAAATATAAAAAAAAAACAAAGAAAAGAACAGAAAAGAGAGGAATTAAGAGAAATATTACAATGGTTCGAGGGTGCGAGCGAGCCGTGAAGACAACCCCCACCTCGCCCCCCGCCGCTACCCCCGCCTGCACGCCCCTCGCCCCCCCCAGACACGCCTCCGTCAGGTGAGACACGCCCCCTTACCCTTAACAAACCCATTATTTATGAAAGGCTACAATTAAACCCATATTTTTCACTCCCTTAAAATGTATGTTCTTCCTTTTATCTCTATTATTTTCTATATTAACCAATTATCCCATTTATTTCACCCCATTACGTCTGGGAACCCATTAACTTTAAGTACACTCAAAATTATCCCTATTTTGTTAAGCAATTGGGTATTATTTATTTACTAATGAAAGCGATCCCACTAACGAGAGAGAGAGAGAGAGAGAGAGAGAGAGAGAGAGAGAGAGAGAGAGAGAGGTGGATAGATAGAAATATAGAAAGATAGATAAATAGATAAATCTGTATCTATCTATCTATAAAAATATTTTGTATAAATCTCTCTCTCTCTCTCTCTCTCTAACCCGCCTTTTGCATACTCCTTACTGTCTTATTTTATTATTATCTCTCTCTCTCTCTCTCTCTCTCTCTCTCTCTCTCTCTCTCTCTCTCTCTATCTATCTATATATGAGTGCTCTTAGCGACATTGTTAGTATTACAAATTCAAAGTTTTGTGGCCTCGTGTATAGATGCGCATGGCCTCTGTGCGCATCTCCGTCGCCTTGGCAATGGACCGGGTGAACCCTTTCCCCCGGGGCCGCGTGACATCACAGGGCTTCCCAGCACACGGCTATCGACCAGCGGACCACAATCTATCTATCTATCTATCTATCTATCTATCTATCGCTACAAATGTTTACTTAATAATCTCTCTCTCTCTCTCTCTCTCTCTCTCTCTCTATCATGTCTATCTTTATCTATCTATCTATCTATCTATCCCTACATATATATATATATATATATATATATATATATATATATATATATTAATCTCTCTCTCTCCTCTATCTATCTATCTATCTGTCTATCTATTTATATATCTTCCTGTTCATCTATCTATCTCTATCTATCCATCAATCTTCAATTCGTGGGTAGGCACGCTATCCACTGTACCACGAAGACGCATCATTAAAATATCATCAATTTTGACTTAATTTATATGCTAGTAATTATCCCATTGACCCACGAGACATTTAATAAAGGAAATAATGGAAACGGGTATTCGACATGGCCGCTACGGGAGAAGGAGGAGGAGAAGGAGAGACTAACCTATTCCATCCATCATCACATTTTCCTGTTTTTCTCTCAAATTCCTCGCTTCTGAAATGTCAACGCGTGGCAGAATGACGCTTCAATCTCATGCACTCACGCTCACTCATCCCACGGGTCGCTGGTCACGCTGAATAACGAAGAAAATGAAGAAATAGTGAAAGAAATCCATCGCCTCGTAAGCCATCTTGGACACTGAGAGGGATTTTGAGATGGTAGCCGCCAGAACCCCTTTAAAATACCCCCATTAAAACCCATTACCGGCACTTTAAACCCATTCCCATTACGCACAAACACCAAACATCAGTAGAGGAACGAAACAAATCCACTTAAACATAAAAACAAGAGTTACTTAGGTTATATAATTAGGTAGTCGGTATAAAGGGGTTGCGTCTAGATGCTACTGGAATGACCCCGATAAAGTGACCCATTAAACCCATTTCCAGTATTTTAAACCCAATTTCCTTAAACCCAATTAACAAGAACAACAAAACCAACACAAATAATAAACCCAAAAATAAGATAGAGAGTTAGTTAAGCAAGAAAATAAGATAGTTTATATATAAGGGGTTGAGTTCTTGGATGCTGCTGGAAGACCCCGATATTGCAACCCCTTTAAACCGATTCCCGATATCTCGAACCGATTCTCCTCACGCACACACGAACACACGCTTTAAACGAACACACGAACACACACACAAACATTAGACAAAAAGGAGTTAGTGAATTATTGAAGAAAGTTGAGAGAGAGAGAGAGAGAGAGAGAGAGAGAGAGAGAGAGAGAGAGAGAGAGAGAGAGAGAGAGAGGATAATTTAACCTTGAAATGGACATGACAATGCACACACACACACACACACACACACACACATATTATTATTATTATTATTATTATTATTATTATTATTATTATTATTATTATTATTATTATTATTAGTAGTAGTAGTAGTAGTAGTAGTAGTAGTAGTAGTAGTAGTAGTAGTAGTAGTAATAGTAGTAGTAGTAGTAGTGGTAGTAGTAGTAGTGGTAGTAGTTGTTGTTGTTGTTGTTGAAATTTAATAATCTTGTTTGTCTTGAATTTATTAGTTTATTTGTTGTTTACTTAACGATAATTCTCTCTCTCTCTCTCTCTCTCTCTCTCTCTCTCTCTCTGAATCTTTCACTCACAGCAAATATTTAAAAGATGAATAACTTAACAAACAAGTGCGTGAGAGAGAGAGAGAGAGAGAGAGAGAGAGAGAGAGAGAGAGAGAGCGAGAGAGAGAGAAGTAACACCCACATAATTCCACCTCTCCACTCTCTTTAGGGACCTACTATATAATCGATTGGTGGTCACTGAACTCTCTCCTACTCTCTCTCTCTCTCTCTCTCTCTCTCTCAATCTATCTATCTATCTATCTATGTGAGTGGTTCCTAACTGTTCTATCTGTGACCCTAAATACAGTCTTGACCTGACCTCGTGACCCTAAATGCAGGAAAATCTATATATTTCCAGATATTTTTAAGAGTCTATATTTCCTCCTGCCTACGACTTGAACTCTCTCAGAACGGGGGTATCTAGGTATCTCCCGTCGCGAAGTTGACCTCTCTTGACCTCGCATGGTATTTTCTTTTGTTGGAGTAGAGGCTAGTGGGCTTTTAATGTTTGGTATGTCAATAGTTCGTCCTGCCTATGATTTGAGCTCTCTTTGAACGGGAGCATCAAGGTATCTCTCCACGCGAAGTTGACCTCTCTTGACCTCACATGTGATTTTCTTTTGTTGGAGTAGAGGCTAGTGGGCTTTTAATGTCTCGTATGTCAATAGTTCGTCCTGCCTATGACTTGAGCTCTCTTTGAACGGGAGCATCCAGGTATCTCCCCACGCGAAATTGACCTCGTATGACCTCGCATGGTATTTTCGTTTGCTGGAGTAGAGTCTAGTGGGCTTTTAATGTTTCGTATGTCAATAGTTCCCCCTGCCTATGACTTGAACTCTTTAGAACGGGGCTATCTAGGTATCTCCCGTCGCGAAGTTGACCTCTCTTGACCTCACATGCGATTTTCTCTTGTTTGAGTAGAGGCTAGTGGGCTTTTAATGTTTCGTATGTCAATAGTTCCTCCTGCCTACGACTTGAACTCTCTTAGAACGTGGCTATCCAGGTATCTCCCCACGCGAAATTGACCTCGTATGACCTCGCATGGTATTTTCTTTTGTTGGAGTAGAGGCTAGTGGGCTTTTAATGTCTCGTATGTCAATAGTTCGTCCTGCCTATGACTTGAGCTCTCTTTGAACGGGAGCATCAAGGTATCTCTCCACGCGAAGTTGACCTCTCTTGACCTCACATGCGATTTTCTTTTGTTGGAGTAGAGGCTAGTGGGCTTTTAATGTTTGGTATTTCAATAGTTCGTCCTGCCTATGACTTGAACTCTCTTTGAACGTGGCTATCCAGGTATCTCCCGTCGCGAAATTGACCTCGTATGACCTCGCATGGTATTTTCGTTTGTTGGAGTAGAGGCTAGTGGGCTTTTAATGTTTCGTATGTCAATAGTTCCTCCTGCCTACGACTTGAACTCTCTTTGAACGTGGCTATCCAGGTATCTCTCCACGCGAAATTGACCTCGTATGACCTCGCATGGTATTTTCGTTTGCTGGAGTAGAGGCTAGTGGGCTTTTAATGTTTGGTATGTCAATAGTTCCCCCTGCCTACGACTTGAACTCTCTTTGAACGTGGCTATCCAGGTATCTCCCGTCGCGAAATTGACCTTGTATGACCTCGCATGGTATTTTCTTTTGCTGGAGTAGAGGCTAGTGGGCTTTTAATGTTTCGTATGTCAATAGTTCCCCCTGCCTATGACTTGAACTCTTTAGAACGGGGCTATCCAGGTATCTCCCGTCGCGAAGTTGACCTCTCTTGACCTCACATGCGATTTTCTCTTGTTTGAGTAGAGGCTAGTGGGCTTTTAATGTTTCGTATGTCAATAGTTCCCCCTGCCTATGACTTGAACTCTTTAGAACGGGGCTATCCAGGTATCTCCCCACGCGAAATTGACCTTGTATGACCTCGCATGGTATTTTATTTTGCTGGAGTAGAGGCTAGTGGGCTTTTAATGTTTCGTATGTCAATAGTTCCTCCTGCCTATGACTTGAACTCTCTCAGAACGGGGGTATCCAGGTATCTCCCGTCGCGAAGTTGACCTCTCTTGACCTCACATGCGATTTTCTTTTGCTGGAGTAGAGGCTAGTGGGCTTTTAATGTTTGG
>NW_026111832.1:907500-912500 GCF_024679095.1 Eriocheir sinensis
CCTCTTCCTCCTCCTCCTCCTCCTCCTCCTCCTCTTCCTCCTCCTTCAATACATCATCTTTCTCCTCCTTCCTCATTCTTGAAGAGAGAGAGAGAGAGAGAGAGAGAGAGAGAGAGAGAGAGAGAGAGAGAGAGAGAGAGAGAGAGAGAGAGAGAGAGAGAGAGAGAGAGAGAGAGAGAGCATTCCACTTGACTGCCCAATTTCACCTTTTCCTCCTCCTCTTCTTCCTCCTCTTCCTCTTTCCTCTTTCTTTTATTTTCCTCTTCGTATTTTTCTCTTCCTCTTCCTCCTTCGTTTTCCTCCTCCTCCTCTTCCTCCTCCTCCTCTTCCTCCTCCTCCTCCTCCTCCAATACTGTTTTTCTTTCTCTTCTTCCTCGCATGTTCCTGTTTGTCTTTCTCTTTCTTCCTCCTCCTCCTCCTCCTCCTCTTCCTCCTCCTCCTCCTCTTAATTAGCAAAGCGTGGAAATGTGAAGGAAGTGAAGCGAGGCGGCGGCCATCTTGAAACACCCTGAAACCGTAATGCAGGGAGGAGGAGGAGGAGGAGGAGGAGGAGGAGGAGGAGGAGGAATACATAGAAATACATAGGAAGAACAGACACCAGAGGACCTGTCAGTGTATAGCGAGGGTGTCTGTTTACTATCGCTACTACTAGTAATCTCCGTGTGGTAGGACAGGATAGAGTAGATTAAGGCTGTCTGTCTGTCTACTACCGCTTCTACTAGTCACGTGCCGGCAGGAAATAGTTAAAATAGAACACAATGTACTTTTAATGAGGAAAGGGACATGGGAATTTTACAGTAAAGAGAGAAATAAGAGGAAATCGCTACCCTTAACTTACGCTACTGGGGGGAATATAACATGTCTTCAGATTGTACCGTACTCGTGCTGCAGTCTGCCTGATACACACGGAACAGGGTCAGTCAACAGTTACAGTTAGAGGAGGAAGGAAGGAAGGAAGGGAAGGAAGAGACAAACAACAGGAGGGGAAAAAATGAGGAAGGGAAGGAACAGAGGAGGAAGAAGAAGAAGGAAAGAGAAAGGAGGAGGAGGAGGAGGAAAATAAAGGAAAAGAAAGGGAAAGGAGAGAGAGAGAGAGAGAGAGAGAGAGAGAGAGAGAGAGAGAGAGAGAGAGAGAGAGAGATGAGTTAACGTTCCCACACCTCACTCATCAGATCTATGTTGCGTAAATTAATGTTTCTTTATTTTTATTCTTTTGTTAACTTACGCTATTTGTAATCTAAGCTGTGGGGGAAGAGGAGGAGGAGGAGGAGGAGGAGGAGGAAGGAAGGAGAGAAAGAGAAAGAAAGAAGGAAGGAGGGAAGGAAAGAAGGAGGAAGGAAGGAAGGAAGGAAGGAGAGAAAGAGAAAGAAGGAAGGAAAGAAAGAAAGAAACATGGACATGGAAACGCAGGCAACAGAAAGCCTATTGGCTCATTACGAGGTTGCCCGCTTTGGTGATTTAATCTGCTCGACAGCCTGGGGCCTGGGGAGCAGATGAAAGCACCTCGACATTGAGGAGCAGATGAAAGCGCCTCGATATTGAGGAGCAGATGAAAGCAACTCAATATTCAGTTTACTCCCGACGCAGCGAAGTGACAGTCGATTCTATATTTGAAGGAGTTGATAGTATTCGCATTTACTACTTCTGAAGGAAGATTGTTCCAGTGACGGATGACTCGGTTTGAAAAGAAACTCCTTCCGATGTCTGTGTTACATCGACTAGACTGAATGGGTAAACCGTTATTTCTAGTTCTTGAGTTGGTTTGCAGTTCAAAGAATTTGGAGTAATCGATGTTATTGAACTTTTTCAGGTACTTAAAGACTTGAGTCATATCCCTTCGTAGGCGTATTTTCTCTAGTGTAAAGAGATTGAGTCGCTTAAGTCGTTCCTCGTACAGTTGAACCTTTAAGGTTGTATTCATTTTCGTGGCGCGTCGTTGAATCCTTTCCAGTAAATCAATGTCCTTTCTGTAATTAGGAGACCAGAACTGAACTGCATACTCGAGATGCGGTCTTGCCATGGAATTATGTAAGGATAGCATCACGTCTGGCGTTTTACACTCGAAGTTCCTCGCTATGAACCCGAGCATAGTGTTGGCTTTGTTATATGCTTTTTTACAGTGATTCGCGTGTTTCAGGTCACTGCTGATAGTGACTCCAAGATCCTTTTCCTCCTGCATCGCTTGCAGAGGTCTCCCATTCATGATGTATGTGTGTTTACTATTTCTGGACCCAATGTGCATGACTTTGCATTTGTCAACATTAAAGGACATTTGCCACTTTTCCGACCATTCGATAATGTGATTGAGGTCTTTCTGAATGATTTCGCAGTCGGTCTTTGTGAGGGCCTTTCCCCCCACCTTAGTGTCATCAGCAAATTTCGATATTGTGGATTTCAGTCCTGATTCGAGGTCGTTGATATATATGATGAAGAGAATGGGTCCCAGCACTGACCCTTGAGGCACTCCACTAGTGACTGGAAGCCAATCGGAAGGCTGTCCGTTGAGTAGTACTCGTTGTTTTCTGTCGGTGAGCCAATCTCTTATCCACGCGATCAGATTGGCTCCAATGCCCGCCGAGTGCAGTTTCTTAAGGAGTCGCTCGTGCGGTACCTTGTCGAAGGCTTTCTGAAAGTCCAGGTATATAACATCACTGGGGATGTGGGCATCCCAGTTCTTATATATACCTTGGAAGAAGTCTAATAAATTCGTTAGGCAGGAGCGCTTGTTTCTGAAGCCATGCTGGGTGTCGGAGATTACATTATTGTCTTCTAGAAACTTAACAAGTTTGTCTCTAATAATCTTTTCGAGTATTTTTCCTGCCACTGATGTCAAACTTATGGGCCTGTAGTTTAATGCAACGCTTTTGTCTCCTTTTTGAAAATTGGTGTTACGTTCGCCATCTTCCAGTCTTCCAGGACCTTTTCAATTGAACAGACTGGTTGAATATGTTAGTGAGTGGCTGAAGTATTTGTTGTTTAAGCTCTTTTAATAACCGCGGGGACAAACCGTCAGGTCCTGTTGACTTGTTCGTGTCGAGTTTATCCAAATACTCTTTCACTTCTTGGTCGCATATTGAGTCAATTTTCAGGGGCGTGATTCCCCTCGGCGGGTCAGGGAACTCGGGCATCGTTTCGATGTTCTCGACTGTGAAAACGGATGCGAAGTTACTGTTGAGGATTCTGGCCATCTGTTTATTGTCCTGAGTTACAGACCCAGTCTCGTCTGTCAGGGGACCAATATTGGATTTTACTTTCTTTTTTGATCTGATGTATGTGAAGAATTTTTTTGAGTTTGTCTTGATGTCACGGGCTATATGTTTATCGTAGTTGCCTTTACTACTCCGAATAAGGGTGCGACAAGCTCTGGGGCTGGTGTGGTACTGGGTACGGCATTCGGCCCTGTCATTCTCTTTCATTAGGTTATAATTCAATTTTTTTTAAGCTTACCGCCCTTTTTATTTCTCTGATCATCCACGGTGGATCTACGGCACCATTTACTCGCCTGGGTTTCGTAGGCACTGTAGCCTTTTCTACTCCCAAAAGCTTATCTTTGAAGTCGTTCCACACGTTGTCGATTGTATTGTCGGTTAGGTTAAATTGGGCCCAGGTCGCTGGGGGAAGCAGCTCACGAGTTAGGTTGAAATTTGTTTTTTTGTAGTCTGGTATCACTGACGGATTGTCTACGAGTTTATGACTTATGTTGACATTGAAACGGATTAAGAGGTGATCGCAACCATTATTTTTTTCACCAACTTCACAGTCGCGAATGAGGTCGGGGTCACTTACTAATACCAGATCCAGCAGATTGTTTTCTCTTGTCGGTTGAGTTACAACTTCAGTGAGGAACGAATCCTCTACCATTTTTATAAGCCTGTTGCCCTCTTGATCTCCAGTCAATTGTCCCCAGTCAATGTTAGGGCAATTAAATTCCCCAATTATTATTGCTTCTTTGCTGTGTGCTAAAGAGTGAAGCTCTTCGTACAGGGCAGTGTCGTCTGCTGCCTGTTGTTTTGGAGGCCTGTATACGGTCGCAAGTGTTAGTTTCTTATTATTCGCAGTTATTTCCACATAGACGGAGTCGTAATTCTCTGCATCCTGTTTGTCTATTTTTATGGCAGGAGCGTACTTTTACGTAGCAAATTACTCCTCCTCCTTTCTTGTGCATTCGATTTTTTGGAAGCTGTACCTGGGAAATGACAGTTCAGATACTAGATGTGCAGAGTTGGCCCAAGTCTCTGTGATGGCTACCACATCTGGTTTCTCAGTTGCAATATACGCCCTAATTTCGTCCTTTTGGGTAATAGACTGCGTGCATTTGTGTACAAAATGGAAATGTGACTACTGGTTTGGCCGCGTTGAGTTGAATGAGTTCGCTTGTCGGAGGCGTCGTTGGTTACACAGTTTTCGCAAGCCGCATCGACGCTACGGTTCGGTTGATCAAGGGTTGCCTTTGCCTTGCCCTCGCCTCCAGTTTTTGAATAGCTTTCGAGAAGCTTTCAACTGCATCGTTCAGGAGCCTTCCTAGCCGCCGAACCAACCTCGTTCAAGTGGAGTCCGTCCTCCCAAAACAAATCTGGGCGCTGGTTGAAGTGATGCCATGCGTTCGTGAACCCTACGCCTTCATCGTTACATAACTGCTTTAGACTAGTGTTGACGCCGTACGCTTTACTGTTGTTGTATCCGGCGAACGTATTGACTCTCGGTAGAATTCCAGAGACGATGATGTGAGGGGACTTGGTCTTGTATTTCCGAATGACTTGACGTTATTTTTCTAACAGGTCCTGAATTTGAGTTGACTGAAGGTCGTTGGTTCCCGCATGGATCAGATACACTGTGTCGTCCTTCGCATTTACTGAAACTGCATCGACAGCTGATTCAATATCGTCCAGTTTGGCTCCGGGGATACAGAAACGCTGCCGTGTCAACGTATTCCGACCACAAAAATCCGTACGTTGGCCTCTCACCACACTGTCTCCAACTAAATTGACTCTAGTAGTTAG
>NW_026111832.1:917500-920000 GCF_024679095.1 Eriocheir sinensis
AGAAGAAGAAGAAGAAGAAAAGGGAGAAAGAGAAGAAAAAATTGAAAAGAAGGAAAAATTTAACAGGAGGAGGGGGAGGAGGATAAAGAAGAAGAAGAAGAAGAAGAAGAGGAAGAGGAGGAGGAGGAGGAGGAGGAGGAGGAGGAGGGTATGAAGCACTGGATCCCTTCATACCAAGACTAGAGAGAGAGGAAGAAGGTTGTGTTCGTGGTACCAGAAATACGACCATTGCCGACAGTGTTAATAGTAGTAGTAGTAGTAGTAGTAGTAGTAGTAGTAGTAGTAGTAGTAGTAATTGTTGTTGTTGATACCACTACTGTCTACTACAATGACTGGTTTTGAGTTAAGAAGGTAAGAGATATGAGATTTACCTATTTGCCCTAACTTAACCTAACCTTACCTAATCTAACCTTACCTAACCTTACCTAACCTTACCTTACCTAACCTTACCTTACCTTACCATACCTTACCTTACCTTATCTTACCTAACCTAACCTTACCTTATCTAACCTAATCTTACCTAACCTTTCTTTACCTAACCTTACCTTAATTTACCTCACCTTATACCTAACCTTACTTAACCTAACCTAACCTAACCTTACCTAATCTAACCTTACCTTGCCTTACCTTACCTTACCATACCTAACCTTACCTTACCTTACCTAATCTAACCCTGCCTCACCTAACCTAATCTAATCTTACCCCTTACGTGACCTAACCTAATCTGATCTAATCTTACCTAACATAACCTTACCTAGCACCTTGCCTTACCTAATCTAACCATGGGTAGTGTTGAGTCTAGAGATAGTCTGACGAGGAGGAGGAGGAGGAGGAGAGGACAACAGAGAGAGAGAGAGAGAGAGAGAGAGAGAGAGAGAGAGAGATAGTCTGACGAGTCCTCTGTACCATGAACATTAAAACCCCTCATGACAATTCGACTCCTCTCCCTTGTGGCCTTGGGAATTAAGTAGTTGACGTAGGAGCTGTTGCGGGAGCCAGGGCCGCTGCATGGGACCCAAGTGTTGCTGCTTATGTGCTTCCGAGGCTGCCACACGGACCCGAGAGCTTCGCCGTGTTGAGTCCGTTAATGTTGTCTCTTAAGGACGTTTTCAAATTTTCGTGGTCCTAACACCGAGCATCGTACTGACCTAACTTACCTAACCTTACCTTACCTTACCTAGCCTTACCTAACCTTACCTTACCTAATCAAATGTTACCTTACCTAACCTTACCTTACCTTACCTTACCTTACCTAACCTTACCTAGCCTTACCTAACCTTACCTTACCTTACCTAGCCTTACCTAACTTTGCCTAACCTTACCTTACCTTACCTAGCCTTACCTAACTTCACCTTACCTTACCTAACCTTATCTAACTTTACCTTATCTTACCTTACCTTGCCTTACCTAACCTTACCTTACCTTACCTAACCTTATCTAACTTTACCTTATCCTACCTTACCTTGCCTTACCTAACCTTACCTTACCTTACCTAACCTTATCTAACTTTACCTTATCCTACCTTACCTAGCCTTACCTAACCTTACCTTACCTTATCTAACTTTACCTTACCTAACCTTACCTAACCTTACCTTACCTAATCAAATGTTACCTTACCTAACCTTACCTTACCTTACCTTACCTTACCTAACCTTACCCAACGATAACGCTCATGAACACTAAGTACGTTAATCTTGGGTACTTTCTGCGTTTTCTGTATGACTGTTTTTTCTTCTTGAGTTGATAAGAAAAAAAGGTTCATCGTTTTGATCGAAGTGCCGAAGGGGAGACCAGATCTGACCCCCCTCGCATCGGGTAGGGTTAAGCCTGTTTGGTGTTCCATCGTCGAGTTTTTTAATACCCCCGAAGCAAATACAAAATCGTCAAGGTTTTTTAGTACCGTCGAAGCAAATACAAAATCGTCGAGGTTTTTCAGTACCGTCGAAGCAAATACAAAATCATCGAGGTTTTTTAGTACCGTCGAAGCAAATACAAAATCGTCGAGGTTTTTCAGTACCGTCGAAGCAAATACAAAATCGTCACGGTTTTTTAGTACCGTCGAAGCAAATACAAAATCATCGAGGTTTTTTAGTACCGTCGAAGCAAATACAAAATCATCGAGGTTTTTTAGTACCGTCGAAGCAAATACAAAATCATCGAGGTTTTTTAGTACCGTCGAAGCAAATACAAAATCATCGAGGTTTTTCAGTACCGTCGAAGCAAATACAAAATCGTCAAGGTTTTTTAGTACCGTCGAAGCAAATACAAAATCGTCAAGGTTTTTTAGTACCGTCGAAGCAAATACAAAATCATCGAGGTTTTTTAGTACCGTCGAAGCAAATACAAAATCGTCAAGGTTTTTTAGTACCGTCGAAGCAAATACAAAATCATCGAGGTTTTTTAGTACCGTCGAAGCAAATACAAAATCGTCAAGGTTTTAGTACCGACGAAGCAAATACAAAATCATCGAGGTTTTTTAGTACCGTCGAAGCAAATACAA
>NW_026111832.1:932500-935000 GCF_024679095.1 Eriocheir sinensis
TGCAAGCCATCGATCGCCCGGCGGTTGGAGAGTCGAAAGAGAGGGAGAATTTTACCTCTTTATTTTTGCTCTTTTCTCCTTTATTTCGCGATGACAGGAAGAATGGCGGGCGTCAGAATAAAGTTAAACCATCCCTTTTTCATTTGCGGGTAGGTTTATGATTGTGAGTAAACGGGAAGTGGGTTTAATTAGCGTTTTGTTGGGATAATTTGGGTTTGTTTTGGATCAGCTGCCGCCATCGATCGCCCGGCGGTTGGAGTCGAAAGAGAGGGAAAATTTCAACTCCATATTTCTGCTCATTTCTCTTTTATTTCGCGATGACAGGAAGAATGGAAGGGTCTAGAATAAAGTTAAACCATTCTTCTATCATTTGTATGTGGTTTAAGAGCCGGGACTAAGCGGGAAGTGGGTTTAAATTAAAGTTTAATGAGGATAATTCTGGTTTGTTTTGGTTCCTCCCTCCGCATCGATCGCCCCGTTGGAAAACCAGAAACAGCGGACGACTCTCCCGTATTTCACTTATTTTCATCGATGTTTCTTTTATTTTCGAGTCTGTAATGTAAAGATTGATTGTAAAAGCAAGATAAACTATTAATCTATTATTCTTGAGCACTAGAAGAGGTTAAAAATGATTGAAAACTAAGATATTACGAATTTTTCTTGTCTGAATATATGTTTGTTTTGATTCTGTCAGGCTTCATTAGTTGTCCCGTTGGAGAGGCGGAAAGTAGGGTGGATTTTTTTGCTTCTTATAATTCCACGTTTTCCTTCCTTCCCTCCTTCCTTCCTTCCCTCCTTCCTTCCTTCCTTGCTTCCTTCCCTCCTTCCTTCCTTCATTCCTTCCCTCCTTCCTTCCTTCCTTCCTTCCTTCCTTCCTTCCTTCCTCTCTTCCCTCCTTCCTTCCTTCCTACCTTCCTTTCTTCCTTCTTTCTCTCTTCTTTTTTCCGCCTTTTCTAATATTTCATCTTAATTGTTCCTCTTCTTCCTCTTCTTCCTCTTCCTCCTCCTCCTCCCCATTTTTTATGGATTTTCTCTCCCTTCCTCTTCTTCCTCTTCCTTCATTTTCCTCCTATTTTCTTCCTTTTCTTTCCCTTTCTCTTCCTCTTCCTCCTCTTCCTTACCTCCCTTCTTCCTCTCTTTTCCCTCTTCCTCCTCCTCCTCTTCTCTCCCTTTTCCTTCCTCCTCCATTTCTCCTCCTCCTCCTCCTCCTCAAATTCTCTCTCAATCTCTCCATTCCTTCCTTCTTTTCCATTTCTCCTCCTCCTCCTCCTCCTCCTCCTCAAATTCTCTCCCATTTTCTCTCTCCCTTCCTCCTCCTCTTCCGTTCTTCTTAAAACACTTTCTTTCGTTAATCAATGTTCGTTATATTTCAACGTTAAACCAAATCTGACTTACAACTTATTCCAACGTTTTTTAGCAAGAAAACGAAGCTTGGAAAGAAAACGGGAACTGTGGGAATGAGAGAAAACGTTACTATATATATTTTTAAATGCTTTGATACAGGAATTATAAGGGAAACTATATTATTTTTGTAGTCTTAATATTTCCTTTTATTTAACAAGAAAACGAAGATTAGAAGAAAATGGGAACTTGCAGAAATAAAGGAAAATGTTATAGTATATTTTTCACGTGTAGGGATTAAAAGGGTGACCATATTAACTTAGATGTTTGTTAAGGTTTTAGTGAAGGTTATAAGCGAAAATTAGAAGAAAATGTGAACTTATAGAAATAAAGGAAAATGTTATAATATATTTTTTAAGTGTTTTCATATAGGGATTAAAAGGGTGACTATATTAACTTTGATGTTTGTTAAGGTTTTAGTGAAATTTCATATATATAGATTTTGAGACGTAGAAAGAGGGGAGGAGGAAGAGGAGGAGGAGGAGGAGGAGGAAATTCTATGGAGGAAAAACGTGGGAAGGAGATCCGGAGAAGGGAGGAGGAGGAGGAGGAGGAGGAGGAGGAGGGAGGTAAATGAGGATAAAGAAGAGAGAGAGAGAGAGAGCCAATGCCAAGGTCTCTCTCTCTCTCTCTCTCTCTCTCTCTCTCTCTCTCTCTCTCTCTCTCTCTCTCTCACACAAGCTCAGTTCACGCGCGCTGGTGGAGAGAGACACACACCTTCTCTCTCTCTCTGTCTCACTCTCTTTCTCTCCCTCTCTCTCTCTCTCTCCCTGCGCCGTCCAGCAAGCCTCCCTCCATCCCTCCAGTGTGTTATCTCTCCATTGCTCTCTCTCTCTATCTCTTTTTCTCTCCATTGTGAAAATCGAGCGAGTGTGAAAATTAAAGAGAGAGAAAAAAGAGAGAAAGAGAGAGAGAGAATAATATTGATTTTTAGTGTTCTTTTAATATTTTTTGGTGGAAAAGAAAAAAAAATATTGTTAGTGTGTGTGTACGTGTGTGTGTGTGTGTGTGTGTGTGTGTGTGTGTGTGTGTGTGTGTGTGATGCTGCAGTGGTGGTGGTGGTGGTGGCGGTGGTAGAAGTAGTAGTAGTAGTAGTAGT
>NW_026111832.1:945000-990000 GCF_024679095.1 Eriocheir sinensis
TCACTCTTTCATCCCTGTGCTGTCCAAACCCCTTATGCAAGAGTTAACCAGCATCTTCACTCTTTCATCGCTATGCTAAGGGATTTGGACAGTATAGGGATGAAAGAGTGAAAGATGAAAGAATGACTCTTGCATCAGGGATTTGGACAGTATAGGGATGAAAGAGTGAAGATTCTGGTTAACTCTTGCATAAGGGATTTGGACAGCACAGGGATGAAAGAGTGAAGATGCTGGTTAACTCTTGCATCTGGGATTTGGACAGTACAGGGATGAAAGAGTGAAGATGCTGGTTAACTCTTGCATAAGGGATTTGGACAGTATAGGGATGAAAGAGTGAAGATGCTGGTTAACTCTTGCGTAAGGGATTTGGACAGTAGAGGGATGAAAGAGTGAAGATGCTGGTTAACTCTAGCATAAGGGATTTGGACAGTATAGGGATGAAAGAGTGAAGATGCCGGTTAACTCTTGCATAAGGGATTTGGACAGCACAGGGATGAAAGAGTGAAGATGCTGGTTAACTCTTGCATAAGGGATTTGGACAGTATAGGGATGAAAGAGTGAAGATGCTGGTTAACTCTTGCATAAGGTTGGACGCACAGGGATGAAAGAGTGAAGATGCTGGTTAACTCTTGCATAAGGGATTTGGACAGTATAGGGATGAAAGAGTGAAGATGCTGGTTAACTCTTGCATAAGGGATTTGGACAGCACAGGGATGAAAGAGTGAAGATGCCGGTTAACTCTTGCATCAGGGATTTGGACAGTATAGGGATGAAAGAGTGAAGATGCTGGTTAACTCTTGCATAAAGGATTTGGACAGTAGAGGGATGAAAGAGTGAAGATGCTGGTTGACTCTTGCATAAGGGATTTGGACAGTATAGGGATGAAAGAGTGAAGATGCTGGTTAACTCTTGCATCAGGGATTTGGACAGTATAGGGATGAAAGAGTGAAGATGCTGGTTAACTCTTGCATAAGGGATTTGGACAGTATGGGGATGAAAGAGTGAAGATGCTGGTTAACTCTTGCATCAGGGATTTGGACAGTAGAGGGATGAAAGAGTGAAGATGCTGGTTAACTCTTGCATAAGGGATTTGGACAGTATGGGGATGAAAGAGTGAAGATGCTGGTGAACTCTTGCATAAGGGATTTGGACAGCACAGGGATGAAAGAGTGAAGATGCTGGTTAACTCTTGCATAAGGGATTTGGACAGTACAGGGATGAAAGAGTGAAGATGCTGGTTAACTCTTGCATAAGGGATTTGGACAGCACAGGGATGAAAGAGTGAAGATGCTGGTTAACTCTTGCATAAGGGATTTGGACAGTACAGGGATGAAAGAGTGAAGATGCTGGTTAACTCTTGCATAAGGGATTTGGACAGTATAGGGATGAAAGAGTGAAGATGCTGGTTAACTCTTGCATAAGGGGTTTGGACAGTAAGAGGAGAGTTGATAAAGTAATGTATGTGTTATTCAAATATATTCAAGTTTCCAGCAATCTATTTGGTATGTAAGTAGTTTTAATAGTGAAATATATCTTAGAGTATTTGCGTCCATTACTGAATATAGTCTAAGTTGGGCGAGGCCATTTTGGGAGTAGGGGAGGAAGGTCACACTAGCTTAAGGGATGGGATAGGGCTTCTTCTTCTTCTTCTTCTTCTTCTTCTTCTTCTTCTTCTTCTCTTTCTTTTTCTTCTTACTCTTCTCCTCCTCTTCTTCCTCCTCCTCCTCCTCCTTCTCCTCTTCTTCTTCCTCTTCTTCCTCCTCTTGGATATATTTCTCTTCCTGGTCTTCCGTCTAAACCTATCCTCTTTACTTTCTTCCTCCTCCTCCTCCTCCTCCTCTTCCTCCTCCTCCTCCTCTTCCTCCTCCTCCTCGTTCTCTTCTCTCGACGCAGTAACGCAACGAGAGAGAGAGAGAGAGAGAGAGAGAGAGAGAGAGAGAGAGATTAGGGGTTAAGTTTAGCTAAATAATAATAATAATAATAATAATAATAATAATAATAATAATAATAATAATAATAATAATAATAATAATAATAATAATAATAATAATGATTTTTCTTTCCCTTCCCATTCTTCCTCCTCCTCCTCCTCCTCCTCCTCCTCCTCCTCCTCCCTTTCGTTTCTTCCCTCCATCCATCTCTCCTCCTGTCTCCACTTTTCCCTCCACCCCTCCATTTCTTTCCTCCATCCCTCTTCTTCCCTCCTCCTCCTCCTCCTCCTCCCTCTCCTTTTTTCTCTCTATCTCCCATTCTTCCTTTCTCTCCCTCATTCTCCTCCTCTTCCTCCTCTTCTTCCTCCTCCTCCTCTTCCACTTCTTCCTCTCTTTCTTCCATATCTAAATCTTCCTTTCCTCGCCACTTCCTTCCTTCTTCCTCCACCTCCTCCTCCTCCTCCTCTTCCACCTCCTCTTCCACTTCTTCCTCTCTTTCTTCCACATCTTTATCTTCCTTTCCTTGTAACATCCATCTATTTTTTCCTTCCTTCCTCTTCCTCCTCCACCTTCTCCTCCACCTCAGAGCGGGCGGGCGCCACCTCCCACTCCCCCTCCGGCAGCGAAGTCTCCCTCCACTCCGCCAAATCATCCACCTCGAACGTTTCCACCAAATCCAACGTTTCCACCAAATCCAACGTTTCCGGCAAATCGAACGTTTCCGGCAAATCCAACGTTTCCGGGCGGGCCTCGAACGTTTCCGGTAAGTCGGGTAAGTCTGCCAACGTTTCCACCAGGGCGGGAAGGTTAGTATCATCGGCATCATCGGCGTCCTCGGGAAACGTTTCGGGAAAGTCCGTCTCGCCCACAAACGTTCCCCCAAGGTCAAGTTCACGGGCAAGGTCAAAGGATTCAGCCTCAAGGTCACCCATCCAGAGAAAGGTCAGCTCCACTACTGCTGCCACCACCACCACCTCCACCACCACCACCTCCTCCACCACTCCACCAGCTCGTCCACATAACCACCCTCGCCGCCGAAGCCTCCATGATTCTGCTGCTAATGGGTGAGTGTGTGTGTGTGTGTGTGTGTGTGTGTGTGTGTGTGTGTGTGTGTGTGTGTGTGTGTGTGTGTGTGTGTGTCTCTCTCTCTCTCTCTCTCTCTCTCTCTCTCTCTCTCTCTCTCTCTCTCTCTCTCTCTCTCTCTCTCTTCCTTCCTTCCTTCAAAATACATACTTTTCAAATATATATATAAAAAGAGAGAGAGAGAGAGAGAGAAAAAGTTACATTCAAATTTCCCGCCATTTCCTTCCTATCTCAACCCAAGGGACCCTCTTTTCCCATATCCCAAATTTCCCAAGACATTTCCCCAATAACAAACCTCCCCAATAAACCACAAAACAAAAATACGCCCCAAAACAACCTCAATAAACGATAATAACGAAGAAAAACGAGATAAATAAAGAAACCGTCCCTGCTCCGAGACTGTCCCGCCGTCCGCCATTGATCTGTTTATGGCGGCCCACGGCTTGTCAACACAGGGAAATCTTTTAACATTTTTGCTTCCACGTGAGTTATGGCGGCTTATTTATTTACTTACCCCCTCCACAATGATAGCTAGATGTCTTGCGCTTAATTTGAGACTATGTTTGCTGGGTGGAAGTGGATGATAGTGGAGAAAAGTGGAAGAGAATAGGGAAGGGTGGAAGGGAAAACGAGGGAGGGAGTCCTATACGCCATGTCATCTTACGCAACGATTTTTATCATTTTTGCTTCCACGTGCGTTATGGCGCCTTATTTCTTTGCTTTCTCTCTCCACAATGATAAATAGATGTTTTGGGCTTAATTTGAGTGGAGGATTGCTGGGTGGAAGTGGATAATAGTGGAGGAAAATGGAAAAGAAGAGGGAGGGGTGGGAGGGACAGCGAGGGAGGGTCTTACGCCATGTTGAAAATTACACAAACATTTTTCCCTTTATTTTAGTAATGGCGTATTTTTCCTCAGTTTCCTCCCTCCACAATGATGAATAAAGGTGTAGGGCTTAATTTGAGTGGAGGTTTGGTGAGTGGAAGCGAGTATTAATGGCGGAAAGTGGAAAATAACAGAGCCGGGTGGAAGGGAAAGCGAGGGAGGATCTTACGCCATGTTGAAAATTACGCAAACATTTTTCCCTTTATTTTAGTAATGGCGTATTTTCCCTTTGTTTTCTCCCTCCACAATGATGAATGGATATCTTGGGCTTAATTTGAGTGGAGGTTTGGTGAGTGGAAGCGAGTATTAATGGCGGAAAGTGGAAAATAATGGAGCCGGGTGGAAGGGAAAGAAGGGAGGGTCTTACGCCATGTTGAAAATTACGCAAACATTTTTCTCTTTATTTTATTAATGGCGTATTTTCCCTCAGTTTCCTCCCTCCACAATGATGAGTGAAGGTCTTGGGCAGATATTGAGTGGATGCATCTTAATTATTTATTGTAAATTATGAAACCAAACAAATATAGCTGAATGTAACCAAACCTCTCCTGCTACTTAACCAGACCTGGCATAACCTCTTGGCAGGGGAAGCCTTGCCCTCCCTGCACCCCGTGAGGTCGATGGTGCTGGTCATGGTTCTAGAGGTTCTTAATCTTGGTATTAATGCCCGGGGTAGCCATTAGGTGCATAATTCCTCGCTGTGGTGGGCGCCATAATAAAGAAACATTGAGGGACCATACCCCTATTGACCCCCTGACTCATTGACCCTCCTGCCCCATTGACCCCCTTGCCCCATTGACCCCTCTGCCCCATTGACCCCCCTGCCCCATTGACCCCCTGCCCCATTGACCCCCTTGCCCCATTGACCCCCTTGCCCCATTGACCCCTCTGCCCCATTGACCCCCCTGCCCCATTGACCCTCCTGTCCCATTGACCCCCCTGACCTATTGATCCCTCTGCCCCATTGACCCCCCTGCCCCATTGACCTGGCATAAGAAAAGGTGGCGATGACCTGAGTGCGTCGGGTGAAAGGCTGGAGTATTGTTTGTGTGTGTTGTGAACATTTCCCGCACCTCCATCACCTCTCACCCCTCTCTCCCCCCCACAGCATGGCCAATAGTGAGGGTGGTGGCGGGGGGGGCAGCTCCTCCTCCTCCTCCTCGCGCCGCACCACCCCGCCGCCCCGGTCCGGCCCCGCCACGCCCACGGGCACCCCCACGCGCATGCACCCCGGCCACCCGCCCGCCCGCAAGCCACTCCCAGTGTTCAACTCCTACATGAGTCTGTTTCAGGTGCAGGAGAAGCTGAAGAAGGGGGAGGTGATTGAGGTGAGCCCCGGTGTGTGTGTGTGTGTGTGTGTGTGTTTTGATAGAGTGTGTGTGTGTGTGTGTATGTGTGTGTTTTGATAGAGTGTGTTTGTATGTGTGTTTTGATAGAGTATGTGTGTGTGTGTGTGTGTGTTTTGATAGTGTATGTGTGTCTGTGTCTGTGTTTTGATAGTGTATGTGTGTGTGTGTGTGTTTTGATAGTGTATGTGTGTGTGTGTGTTTTGATAGTTTATGTGTGTGTGTGTGTTTTGATAGAGTATGTGTGTGTGTGTGTGTTTTGATAGTGTATGTGTGTGTGTGTGTGTGTGTGTGTGTGTGTGTGTGTGTGTGTGTGTGTGTGTGTTTTAATTTTGATAAGGTGTGTCTGTGTGTGCGTTGAAAAATAAATGTGTGTGTGTGTGTGTGTGTGTGTGTGTGTGTGAATTCTATATATGTGTTTGTGTATGTTTTTGGATATATATAATTAAATAGAGGAGGATACATAACAAAAAATAATGATAATAATAATAACAATAATACAAATTTATACATAGAAATAACTTGATACATTTAACGAAAGCAAGAAATAATTTAGTTTTAAGTTATATGATAAATAAAATAATATAATCAATGTCTTATATGTATTGTGTATATATATATTTCTTTCATATATATATTAATTAATTTTCCATTTTACTCATTCTCATTCACAGGTTAATGATATAGTGTTATGATTTATATGATTTTATTGAATGTTTTATTTGTGTATTTTGGTTGACATAATGAAAAGTATTATGCTTATAGATTCACCATTCTCTCTCTCTCTCTCTCTCTCTCTCTCTCTCTCTCTCTCTCTCTCTCTCTCTCTCTCTCTCTCTCTCTTCCTCTTCCTTCCTCTTCCTTTCCCTCCCTTCCTTTTCCTTCCCTCCTCCCTTTCCTTCCTTCCTCTCCCTCCTTCCCTCACCTCCTTTCTCTCCCTTCCTTCCTCTCTGACTCTCTCTCTCTCTCTCTCCCTTCCTCTCCCTGTAAGCCACTAATAAGCTCTCACATCCAAATTTTTGTATCAAGTTCAAGTTCTTAAAATTCATAAATGCATAAATGTTCATAATGCCAATATATATGTCTCACCCTCTGCCCCTACACCCCCCCAATCACCCCTGTTCTAATCGCCCCCCCCCCCTTCTCTCTCTCCCCCCCCAGGGTGTGCTCCGTATCAACCCCAAGAACTACGAGGATGCTTATATCAGCGCGCCGGTAATTCTTGGTATTCGTCGGAAGTTTCTTGTTTACCCTACGAGTGTGTGTGTGTGTGTGTGTGTGTGTGTGTGTGTGTGTGTGTTTTTCTTTTTGTGTGTGTGTGTGTGTGTGTGTGTGTGTGTTTTTTTTTGTGTGTGTGTGTGTGTGTGTGTGTGTGTGTGTGTGTTTTTCTTTTTGTGTGTGTGTGTGTGTGTGTGTGTGTGTGTGTGTGTGTGTGTGTGTGTGTGTGTGTGCTAGCTTGGGTGAGAATTAATATTTAAACATTATTATTTTTTTTTAACTTTAATATATCAAATTTATCTCTACTTCTTTAATCAATTCTCTCTTTTTTATTTTATTTTTTTATTTTTATTACAGCAGAGGAGACTGTGTGTGTGTTTGTGTGTGTGTGTGTGTGTGTGTGTGTGTGTGTGTGTGTGTGGGGCTGTGTAAGCATAGGGAAGTGTATCTCTCTCTCTCTCTCTCTCTCTCTCTCTCTCTCTCTCTCTCTCTCTCTCTCTCTCTCTCTCTCTCTCTCTCTCTCTCTCTCTCTCTCAAATTTTTATATCAAGTTCAAGTTCTTGCATCCAAATTTTTATATCAAGGTCAAGTTCTTACGCTCTCTCTCTCTCTCTCTCTCTCTCTCTCTCTCTCTCTCTCTCTCTCTCTCTCTCTCTCTCTCTCTCTCTCTCTCTCTCTCTCTCTCTCTCTCTCTCTCTCTCTCTCTCTCTCTCTCTCTCTCTCTCTCTCTCTCTCTCTCTCTCTCTCTCTCTTCCTACCCCTTCCTTCCCCTTCTCTTCCTCTCTCTCCTCTTCCTTCCCCTTCTCTTCCCCTCCCTTCCTCTTCCTTCCCCTTCTCTTCTCCTCCCTTCCTCTCTCTGCCCTCTTCCTTCCCCTTCCTTCCCTCATCTTCAAAGGGCTGGGAATAGAAAACGGAGATCCTTATAGAAACACTAATAGGTCTAATAGCCGAGGAGGGGAGACCGAGGGAAACTTATATATAGAAGAAGGGGAGACTGGCCTATCTTGAGAATGGTGGAGATAGGGAGGGAAAGAAGATAGGAAGAGAGAAGGGAAGAAAGAAAGAGAGAGATGAATTTACTGAAGAAGGAAGGGGAATGATTGTGTGTGTGTGTGTGTGTGTGTGTGTGTGTGTGTGTGTGTGTGTACGTAGTTTTAAGTGTACATGACTAGTAAGCTCTCTTTTTTTTCTTATTCTGAACATCCAAATTTTTATATCAAGTTCAAGTTCTTTCTTAAAATTCATATATACAAATAATAATAATAATAATAATAATAATAATAATAATAATAATAATAAGTATGATAGAGAGATAGATTGTTGAATAGATTGTTAAGTTGATATATAAATAGATAGATTATGTATTTTTAATTTATGTATTTCCTTGAACCTCTCTCTCTCTCTCTCTCTCTCTCTCTCTCTCTCTCTCTCTCTCTCTCTCTCTCTCTCTCCTTCCTTCCATCCTTCCTCTCTCCCTAACTCTCCTCCTTCCTTCCTTCCCTCCACTTCATCCTCCTTCCTTCCCCCCCACCCTCCACCCACAACACCATCCCCCCCTCCTCCTCCTCCCCCGTCTCCCCCGCCCCGCTAACGCCCCGCTCACCCACAGGACGGGGGGATGGACATCTATATTGGCGGGGTACATGATCGGCACGCGGCCCTACACGGGGATGTGGTGGCGGTGGAGCTGTTTCCGCCACACCAATGGAAGGTATGTGGATGTGTGTGTGTGTGGAGGAGTGGGGGGTGGGGGGGGTTAGGGTGGAGGAGTGAGTTGGGGGAAGGAGGAGGAGGTGGAGGAGTAGGAAGAGGAAGAGTTAAGAAGAAATGTTAGGAACGGAAGGGAAGGGAGAGAGAAGGAAGGAAGGAGAGGGAGAGAGAAGGAAAGAAGGAAGGAAGGAGAGGGGGAAAGAAGGAAGGAAGGGAAAATATATGAAGGAGAAAGAGGGAAGGAAGGAAGGAAGAGAAAGAGAAAGGAAGGAGGGAAAGATGAAGGAAGGAAGGAAGGAAGAGAGAGAGAAAGGAAAGAGGGAAGGAAGGAAGGAAGGAAGGAAAAACACATGATTGATTGCATGTATGAAATTCCTCCTCAAGATCCACAAATTTTACATCATAACAATACAATCAATGCTGTTTTAAGTATACATAGAATCTCCTTCTCATCATAGCTACAGAATCAATGCTCTCAAGTGCAGTGAAATGCTGGCAAGTCTCGTCAAATGCCGGTTTTAAGTGGGTTAAAATTCGATACCTTTCCAGCTAGGTTGAACCCCCCCCCCTCCCCCCTCTGGCTCCTGGTCCAAAGCTGTCAAAGTATTTTCATCTCTGTTCTGTGGTGCTAATGTTTCCTGCTGTCAAATGCTGTCAAATGCTGTTATATGGTTGTCACTGATGTCCATTCCTTTCATACACGGTTAAATGCCCTTGTGTGCTTTTCCTTGGTGTTAGATCCTCCTCTCTCTCCCACACACTGCTCTCCATTCCTTGTATAGACCATTCGATGCTGTTGTGTGCTGTTCCTTGGTGTTTAATCCTCCTCTCTCTCCCACACACTGCTCTCCATTCCTTGTATAGACCATTCGATGCTGTTGTGTGCTGTTCCATGGTGTTCAATCCTCCTCTCTCTCCCACACACTGCTCTCCATTCCTTGTATAGACCATTCGATGCTGTTGTGTGCTGTTACAAGGTGTGCAATCCTCCTCTCTCTCCCACACACTGCTCTCCATTCCTTGTATAGACCATTCGATGCTGTTGTGTGCTGTTCCAAGGTGTTAGATCCTCCTCTCTCTCCCACACACTGCTCTCCATTCCTTGTATAGACCATTCGATGCTGTTGTGTGCTGTTCCTTGGTGTTTAATCCTCCTCTCTCTCCCACACACAGCTCTCCATTCCTTGTATAGACCATTCGATGCTGTTTTGTGATGTTCCAAGGTGTTATATCCTCCTCTCTCTCCCACACACTGCTCTCCATTCCTTGTATAGACCATTCGATGCTGTTGTGTGCTGTTCCTTGGTGTTCGATCCTCCTCTCTCTCCCACACACAGCTCTCCATTCCTTGTATATGCCATTAGATGCCCTTGTGTGCTGTTACAAGGTGTTCAATCCTCCTCTCTCTCCCACACACTGCTCTCCATTCCTTGTATAGACCATTCGATGCTGTTGTGTGCTGTTCCAAGGTGTTAGATCCTCCTCTCTCTCCCACACACTGCTCTCCATTCCTTGTATAGACCATTCGATGCTGTTGTGTGCTGTTCCTTGGTGTTCGATCCTCCTCTCTCTCCCACACACAGCTCTCCATTCCTTGTATATGCCATTAGATGCCCTTGTGTGCTGTTACAAGGTGTTCAATCCTCCTCTCTCTCCCACACACTGCTCTCCATTCCTTGTATAGACCATTCGATGCTGTTGTGTGCTGTTCCTTGGTGTTCAATCCTCCTCTCTCCCACACACTGCTCTCCATTCCTTGTATATGCCATTAGATGCCCTTGTGTGCTGTTCCTTGGTGTTAGATCCTCCTCTCTCTCCCACACACTGCTCTCCATTCCTTGTATAGACCATTCGATGCTGTTGTGTGCTGTTCCTTGGTGTTCAATCCTCCTCTCTCCCACACACTGCTCTCCATTCCTTGTATATGCCATTAGATGCCCTTGTGTGCTGTTACAAGGTGTTCAATCCTCCTCTCTCTCCCACACTGCTCTCCATTCCTTGTATAGACCATTCGATGCTGTTGTGTGCTGTTCCATGGTGTTCGATCCTCCTCTCTCTCCCACACACAGCTCTCCATTCCTTGTATAGACCATTCGATGCTGTTGTGTGCTGTTCCTTGGTGTTCGATCCTCCTCTCTCTCCCACACACAGCTCTCCATTCCTTGTATAGACCATTCGATGCTGTTGTGTGCTGTTCCTTGGTGTTCAATCCTCCTCTCTCCCACACACTGCTCTCCATTCCTTGTATAGACCATTCGATGCTGTTGTGTGCTGTTACAAGGTGTTCGATCCTCCTCTCTCTCCCACACACTGCTCTCCATTCCTTGTATAGACCATTCGATGCTGTTGTGTGCTGTTCCTTGGTGTTTAATCCTCCTCTCTCTCCCACACACTGCTCTCCATTCCTTGTATAGACCATTCGATGCTGTTGTGTGCTGTTACAAGGTGTTGATCCTCTCTCTCTCCACACACTGCTCTCCATTCCTTGTATAGACCATTCGATGCTGTTGTGTGCTGTTCCTTGGTGTTTAATCCTCCTCTCTCTCCCACACACTGCTCTCCATTCCTTGTATAGACCATTCGATGCTGTTGTGTGCTGTTCCTTGGTGTTCGATCCTCCTCTCTCTCCCACACACTGCTCTCCATTCCTTGTATAGACCATTCGATGCTGTTGTGTGCTGTTACAAGGTGTTCAATCCTCCTCTCTCTCCCACACAGGTGCTGTATGATTCGCTGGACGAGTACCTCTCTGGAAACCCATCCCAGCGCGACCTCGTGCTGGGAACAACCACAACAACATCCACCACAATCACTACCACACACACGACACAGCCACTACAGGAAACAACCACTACCACAGCTACCACTACTACTACTACTACTACTACTGCTACTGCTGGAAGGGATATAGCTGCTACTACTACTACTACTACTACTACTACTACTGCTTCTGCTGTTAGGCTGAAAGATGCCAGAAATATTGCTAATAGGCCTAATGTTAATAGAGGAGGAGGAGGAGGAGGAGGAGGAGGAGGAGGAGGAGTGGTGGAAGACTTAGGGCAAGGTGACAGTGATGTTTTGATAGAGGAGGAGGAGGAGGAGGAGGAGGAGAAGAAGAGAGGAAAAGGAGGAGGAGGAGGGAGGAGTGAAGGGAAGAAGAAGGAAACGGCGAGTAAGAAGAGGAGGAAGCGGAGAGGAAGAGGGAGGAAGAAGGAGAAGAAGGAGGAGGAAGACGGAGGAGGAGGAGGAGAAGTGATTAAAAAAGAAGAGGAGGTAGTGGAGGAAATTCAAAACCTATCCACACAAATCGACACTCTGACCCTTCTACCTTCCTCCTCCTCTTCCACCTCCTTCCACATGCACCCAAAGGAAGAGGAGGAGGAAGAGGAAGAGGAGGAGGACAGTGCCAGGCTAGGGAGGGCCGTGGCGCCCGACGAACTCAGCGAATGCGAATCCGTGGACAATGAAAGTGGAGAAAGCGAATCCCTAAATTATGATCAGTTACGCGAGGATCAAGCCTTCTTCCAGGCCCAGTGGGAGGCGTCCTTTGGGCCCGGGACACCACAGGGGGACGCCAACACCCCGGGGGAACCTCACTCCACCCCTACGAACAACCCCAACCCCATGCCGAAAGCCACCGGGGATACAGAGGGGTGTAAGTCCGAGGATGTGTCGGCGAACGTAAAAATTGAAAAGGATGTGACACCGGACATTGGGACCCACAGGGGGGCTTCCACAGGGGCCCAGGACACCCCCAAGGGAAGAAGGGACGCTGGGGAGGATGCGAGGAAGAAGAGGAAGACCAGGGTGAGGAAGGAGAAGGGGAAGGGAAGCAAGAACGAAGGAGGGAAAATCGAGGCGAAATACGTTGTGGATATCGAAGCGAAGGGAGGAAGGAGAGGGGATGGAGGGGGTGTGGGAGTGCCTGGGGGGGGCGGGGGGGGAGGCACAGTCACCCCACAGACCCCGCAGACCCCAAAGCACACCGGCACCCCAAACCGCACCCCACAGAAGCAGCCGAAGCCACAGCGGACGGAGCCAACCATCGCGCAGATCAAGCGTTTGGCCGAGTGGGAACGCTTCATTCAGCGGACTGGACACGTGGTCTACATAGCCGAGCGGAAACACACACGCCTTGCCGCTGGGGCCCTGAAGACCTTCCCCGACCGCAACCCCGTCTACGCGCTCTTCGCCCCGACGGATCACCGGGTCCCGAGAATGAAGGTCCCATTTGCGCAGCTTCCGGGAGACTGGAGAGGACGGTTTGCGGAGGTTGTGAAGGATCGGATCTTCCTATGTCGCATCGCACAGTGGTCCGAGCCGAAGTATGCTATGGGGTGAGTGTGTGTGTGTGTGTGTGTGTGTGTGTGTGTGTGTGTGTGTTCCTTCTCTTGATATATGAACCGTGGCACCTCCTCCTCCTCTTCCTCCTCTTCCTCCTCCTCTTCCTCCTCTTAATTTGCAACCCATTCTCTCTCTCTCTCTTTCTCTCTCTCATTTTTATCCTCCTCCTCCTCCTCCTCCTCCTCCTCCTCTTTGTTCTTCTTTTTCCTCCTCCTCCTCCTCCTCTTTTTTCTTCTTTTTCCTCCTCCTCCTCCTCCTCCTCCTCCTCCTCCTCCTCTTCACTTTCTTCCTTTCCCTTCTCTTTTTCCTCTCTTCCTCCATATCCTCTCCTCCTCCTCCTCCTCCTCCTCACCATCACCAACACCCCCCCTCCCCTCCCCTCACCTCCCTCCCACTCCACTAACACCCTTCCCCCTTCTCTTCCACCCCCTCCACAGTGAGTTGGTCCGCGTGGTGGGTGAAGTGGGCGACCTGGATGCAGAGACGGAGGCGCTGCTGCTGGAGAATGGGGTGGAGGATGATCCGTTTCCGCCCGCGACCTTAGTTGACCTCCCGACCCTGCCCTGGGACATACCGGAGGAGGTGGGTCATTTGGGGGTCATATCGGGGAGGTGCGAGGGGTGGGGGGGCTGTGTGTGTGTGTGTGTGTGTGTGTGTGTCCCATCCCTACCCTACCCTACCCATCCCTACCCTTCCCAACCCTTCCCATGTAACACCCATCATCGTTACCCATTTCTCTATCAATCTCCCACTTATCCCCATCTATTTCCACCCCCCCATAGGAATTGTCACGGCGCACTGACCTTCGCCACGAGTGCATCTTCACAATCGACCCGCCCACCGCCCGTGACCTGGACGACGCGATCTCCTGCACCCGACTCCCCGGGGGGCGGCTGAAGGTCGGGGTACATATCGCGGATGTCTCCTTCTTTGTACGGGAAGGCTCAGCGCTGGATGAGGTGGCCGCCCAGCGCGCCACATCCGTGTATCTGGTGGACAAGGTGGGTGTGGGTGGAGGTGGAGGGGCAGGGAGGGTGTGTGTGGGGTGGGGTGGAGGGTTACGGAGGGGGTTGTGGGGGGGATGGGTGAGGACAGGGAGGGTGTGTGTGGGGGGTGGAGGATGGTCAGGGAAGGTGTGTGTGGGGTGGGGGAGGTGCAAGGAGGGTATGTGGGGGTGTGGGAGGGTCAGGGAAGGTGTGTGTGGGGTGGGTGAGGACAGGGAGGGTGTGTGTGGGGTGGGGAGCGTCAGGGAAGGTGTGTATGGGGTGGGGGAGGTGCAAGGAGGGTATGTGGGGGTGTGGGAGGGTCAGGGAGGGGGTGTGGGGGGGATGGGAGGGGTGTGTGGGGTGTGTGGAGGGGTGAGAAAGGAGAGTAGAGAGGATGTGTCTCTTTTCTCTTTTTTTTGTTATCATATTTTTTTTTCCCTTATGGAGTGTGTGTGTGTGTGTGTGTGTGTGTGTGTGTGTGTGTGTGTGTGTGTGTGTAAGTAAGTAGTTTAATATAATTTATAAAGTTTTAATATTTTTTTAACTATTTTTAATCCAGTAACAACACCAGAGTTCTGTATATTTTATTGACTATATAAAGATTTTGCTTAAGTGCTGAATGTGGAGAACAGATTGGAACTGTTGTCATATTAACCAAATTAACATTCTTAAACACACTTGTGGTCAATGAATATCCATCTATCTATCTATCTCTGTCTATCTGTGTGCTGACGCCCCCCTCTCCCCAGGTGGTGCCCATGCTGCCCCGTGCGCTGAGTGAGGGCCTGTGCAGCCTGGTGCCTGGCGGGGACAAGCTGGCGGTGTCTGTGGTGTGGGAGGTGGGGGCCGGGGGGCAGGTGCTCAGCGAGTGGTTCGGCCGCACGGTGATCCGGTCCTGCGCCCAGCTGACCTACGCCCACGCCCAGGCTGTCATCACTGCTGCCCCTGACCCCGACCTGCCCCCCGTGGCCCCGCCCCACACCCCCGCGGCGGTGGCGGCCGTGGTGGAGGCACTGCACGGCCTGGCGGCCACACTGCGGCGGAAGCGCTTCGAGGGCGGGGCGCTGCACCTACAGCAGCCCCGCCTGGCCTTCACGGTGGACCCCGCCACGCGGCGGCCGCTGGGGCTGCTGGAGGGCGGGGACATCGGGGACGGCCCCGAGGCGCACCACCTGGTGGAGGAGCTCATGCTGATGGCCAACATGGCCGCCGCAGAGCGCATCTACGAGGCGTCGCCCCGCCAGGCTGTGCTGCGCCGCCACCCCCCGCCGCTGCCCGGCCCCATGCACGGCACCGTGCGTGCGCTAGCAGCCGCCGGCGTGCCCCTGGACGCCTCCTCCGCCGGGGCGCTGCAGGCATCACTGGAGGGGCTGTCCGGGGTGGTGGCGCTGGCGGCGGCCTCGCTGTGCAGCCGCCCCATGCAGTTTGCACGCTACTTCACGCCCGGGGCGGGGGGCGAGGCGGAGCTGCCGGCACACCACCGCCACTACGCCCTCAGTGTACCGCGGTACACACACTTCACCTCACCCATCAGGCGCTTCCCAGACATCCTGGTGCACCGCCTCCTGGCCCACACCCTGGACCCACCCTGCCCCGCCCCGGCCCTGGCCCCGCCCATCCTGCCTAAGGTCTGTGAGCACTGCAACGACCGGAAACGCGCCGCCAAGACGGTGCAGGAGGCGAGCGGGGAGCTGTGCCTCGGGGCGGTGGTGCGGCGGTGCGGGGCGCTGGTGCAGCCCGCCCTGGCCCTGCAAGTCCTGGACCACTCTTTTGACGCACTCCTGACCCGCCTCGGCCTGGTCCGCCGGGTCTACACCAACGCACTCCCCCTCACCGCCACCAACTACACCCGCCCCCCTGGCCGCCCCCCCTCCCTCACACTCCACTGGGCGGGGGAGGCCGGCCGCCCGCCCCTCGTCCAGGAAGTGGCGGTTCTGACCCAAGTGGAGGTGGTGCTGAAGCCACTTGATAACTCCACATTAAAGTTCCAGACGGTTCTGCTCCGCCCCGCCCACTGACCCCTCCACTCCACCCCTCCACATGCACTGCCACTCCTCCTCCACCCTCCCACACCCTCCCACTCCACCTGACAAGCTTTAGACTCCACCCACTCCACTTCGCAGCCTCAGAAGTTGTCCCACAGCCACCCACGACAACCACTCCATCCACTCCCCTCTGCAACCTTTGAAAGTCCACCCCAGATCCACCCACTCCACCCAGCAACCTCTCCACCCCCTCCACAACCACCCACTCCACACAGCAACCTTTTAACCCCTCCACATCCACCTCACTTCCACCCAGCAACCTTTCCACCCCCTCCACAACCACCCACTCCACCCAGCAACCTTTCCACCCCCTCCACATCCACCCACTCCTCCCAGCAACCTCTCCACCCCCCTCCACAACCACCCACTCCACCCAGCAACCTTTTAACCCCCTCCACAACCACCCACTCCACCCAGCAACCTTTCCACCCCCTCCACATCCACCCACTCCTCCCAGCAACCTTTTAACCCCCTCTACAACCACCCACTCCACCCAGCAACCTTTCCACCCCCCTCCACATCCACTCAACAACCTTTTAACCCCCACCACATCCACCCCCACTTCCACCCAGCAACCTCTCCACCCCACTCCACATTCACCCACTGCCCTAAACTCCACCTCACAACCACTAGCTACCAATCCATCCATGTCACTGCCCAAAATTCCACTACTGTAACACCCACTCCACCTCCTCCACCTCCTCTGATGGTTACGGTGATGATTATTATTATTATTATTATTATTATTATTATTATTATTATTTTTATCATTATTATTTCTCTCCTTCCCTTCCACTTTCTTCCACTTTCTTCCACTCTCCCTCTTCCTTCCTTCCTTTCTCTCCCTTCCACTTTCTCCCACTCTCCTTCCTTCCACTCCCTTCCACTGTCTTCCTTCCACTCTCCTCCACTTCCTATCATTATCATCCTTATTTCCTCTTCCCTCCGTTATTCCGCTTCCACATTCGTGCGTTCGTTCGTCCGTGTGTTTCCGAGCGACGACGGAGCTTCAAAAAAAGAAAAAAAAAGAAAACAATCAGCAGCGTCCTATAGTGTCCCTCCAGCCCATATATATACGCACACACACACGCACACACACACACGCACACACACACACGCACACACAGGTACTCGGTCTACCTCAGTATTGTGCAAGAAAGAAAGAAAGAAAGCAAAAGTGAGATAGTGAGCAAGAAAGAAAGAAAGAAAGAAAGAAAGAAAAAGTGAGATAGTCAGAGAAGAAAGAAAGAAATGAGAGAAAGGAAGGAAGGAAAATGAAAGAAAGAAAGATAGAGAAAAAAAGAGAAAAATTAAAGAAAGTGAGTAAGAGAAGAAGACAAAAGAAAAAATAAAGAGAGGAAGAAAATCAGTTTAAGAAAGAAAGAAAGAAAAAAATGAGAGAAAATGAAAGAAAAAGTGAGATAGTGAGAGAGGAAAAAGAAGAAAGAAAGAAAGAGAGAAACTAAAGAAGAAAATGAGACAGAAGAAAAGAAAGAAAATAAGTTAAAGAAAGAAAGATAGAGAGAAAAAAAGAAGAAAATTAGCAAGAGAAGAAAAGAAAGAAAGAAAGAAAGAAAATAAAGAAGAAAATGAGACAAAGAAGAAAAGAAAGAAAACAAGTTAAAGAAAGAAAGATAGAGAGAGAAAAAGAAGAAGAAAATAAGCAAGAGAAGAAAAGAAAGAAAGAAAGAAAACAATTAAAGAAAACATTGCCCTATATATATATAACCCACACTCACTATAATAATAACAATAATAACAATAATAATAATAATAATGATAATGATAGTGGCCTGTACCCAATAATAATAATAATAATAATAATAATAATAATAATAATAATTGGATGATGACGAAGCTGATGGTTACGATGACACTATTTGCATTTATGATTTTCACTCTCTCTCTCTCTCTCTCTCTCTCTCTCTCTCTCTCTCTCTCTCTCTCTCTCTCTCTCTCTCTCTCTCTCTCTCTCTCTCTCTCTCTCTCTCTCTCTCTCTCTCTCTCTCTCTCTCGGTCTGGGTCTTGTGTGGTGAGATTGTGTCCCTAATTTTCCCTCCTTCCTTCTTCCTCTTCCTCTTCTTCTTCTTCCTTTGTTTCTTCCTCTCTCTCTCCTCCCTCCTTCCTTTCTTCCTCTTCTTCTTCTTCCTTCATTTCTTCCTTTCTCTCTCTTCTTTATTGAATTTCTCCTCTTCTCCTTTGTTCCTTCCTCCTTCTTCATTCCTTTCTCTCTCTCTCTCTCCTTCCCTCTCTTCTTTATTAAATTTCTCCTCTTCCTCCTTCTCCTTCATTCCTTCCTCTCTCTCTCTCTCCTTCCCTCTCTTCTTTATTAAATTTCTCCTCTTCCTCCTTCTCCTTCATTCCTTCCTCTCTCTCTCTCTCCTTCCCTCTCTTCTTTATTAAATTTCTCCTCCCTTCCTTTCTCTCTCTCCTCCCCTCTCTTCTTTATTCAATTCCTCCTCCTCTTCCTCCATTTTCTCTTCCTCCTTTTCAGTATCATAATTCCTCCTTTCTCTCCCTCCTCCCTTTTCTCTTCCTCGGTTCTCTCCCTTCCTCCCTCCCTCCTCTATTCCTTTCCTCCTCTTCATGTTCATCTTCCCCTCCCCTCTTCATCTTCCTCCTCCTTCTTCTTCCTATCATTTCTCCTCTTCCACATTTTAAATCCATCTTTTACTCCACTTCCTCTTCCACATCATCATCGCTTTGTTTACACCTCCTCCGGCGACATTTCGATTCTCATTTGACCTTTTTTCCCATATTCTGACCTTGTTTAGACTCACATTTGACCTTTTTTCCCATATTCCGACCTTGTTTAGACTCCCATTTGACCTTTTTCCTTGCATTCTGACCCCATTTGACCTTTTTTCCCATATTCCAACCTTGTTTTGACTCATTTGACCTTTCTACTCACATTCCGACCTTGTTTAGACTCCCATTTGACCCATATTCCGACCTTGTTTTGACTCATTTGACCTTTTTTCGCATTCCGACCTTGTTTAGACTCCCATTTGACCCATATTCCGACCTTGTTTTGACTCATTTGACCTTTTTTCGCATTCCGACCTTGTTTTGACCCCGGAAATAACTTGCCATGGTTTTAACGGTAATTTAAAGGCTCATTCTCGTGGTTCAGTTACCGTGTTTTCTGCTCCTTTTAACTCTGTGGTAGCTGCCGGGATCATGTATCTAAAAGGCCCTTCCCTCTAAGCAAGAAAAAATCACCCCTCACACAAACCATTTCATAATATATATCAAAGCATTTGTGATCAGTTTTTGCATCATCTAATTTTGGGGGGGGTTATACCATGGCACAAATTTGTCAATATATATCAAAGCATTTGTGATCAGTTTTTGCATCATCTAATTTTGGGGGGGTTATACCATGGCACAAATTTGTCATAATATATATCAAAGCATTTGTGATCAGTTTTTGCATCATCTAATTTTGGGGGGGGTTATACCATGGCACAAATTTGTCATATATTATATCAAAGCATTTGTGGTCAGTTTTTGCATCATCTAATTTTGGGGGGGTTATACCATGGCACAAATTTGTCATAATATATATCAAAGCATTTGTGATCAGTTTTTGCATCATCTAATTTTGGGGGGGTTATACCATGGCACAAATTTGTCATATATCAAAGCATTTGTGATCAGTTTTTGCATCATCTAATTTTGGGGGGGTTATACCATGGCACAAATTTGTCATATATCAAAGCATTTGTGATCAGTTTTTGCATCATCTAATTTTGGGGGGTTATACCATGGCACAAATTTGGCCCGTCGCTGCTACACGGTCAAATCAATGTTATCTCCCGCTGGTTGTTCTGTTCCTTTTAATGTTATTCTCTGCTACACAGTTTTTAGCGTATTGGAAGGTGATATTTTTCTGTCTTGGGTCAATGGAATGGAAGACCACCTACTTAATCTGTCCCTTCCCTTAACACTTTTCCTGCCCCCATTAACCATGCTTGCCTAATACCATACCTTTTAACCTTAATTTAAAAAGCCATGTAACGAGACTTAAGACAAAGGGCAAGGCTGACCCTACATGTTAGTTTTATTATATGTATTTGAGTGTGTTAGACTGACTTATGGAAATGTGTTTTTTATTTTGGTTATTGTTAAGTTTGTAAAAGGAAAGGTCACATCAGAGAGAGGAACCAAGCAGGCAGACGGAAAGAAATGTTTTTAATTTTGGTTATTGTTAAGTTTGTAAAAGGAAAGGTCACATCAGAGAGAGGACCCAAGCAGTCAGACTTATTTTCCTGTTTGTTAAAGGAAAGGTCACATCAGAGAGAGGAACCAAGCAGGCAGACTTATTTTCCTGTTTGTTAAAGGAAAGGTCACATCAGAGAGAGGAACCAAGCAGGCAGACGGAAAATCATCATGTGTTTTAATATTGGTTATTGTGGTTTGTAAAAGGAAAGGTCACATCAGAGAGAGGAACCAAGCAGATAGTCAATATGTGTGATTTTGTTGTTATCCAAGGCAAGGTAACTTTTTTTAATTTCTTGATAAGTTTGTGAAAAGGAAAAGTCACATCAGAGAGGAACCAAACAGTCCATGTGTAGGATTTTGTTGTTTCTCTCCTGGCAACTTTTGTTTCCTAGTTATGTTAAAACGTTTTTGTAGTTTCTCTTTCCCTATTCTCATTCAGGTTTTAATTCTTTTTCCTGGTCTTTTCTCTCCCTCCTCCTCCTCACTCTTTTAATCCTTGATATTCCTGTTCTTCCTCCTCCTGTATTCCTTCTGTTCTTCCTCCTCCTGTATTCCTTCTGTTCTTCCTCCTCCTGTATTCCTCCATTCCCTGTAACTTATTTTTCATTAACCTTTTCCTTCTCTGTTCTTCCTCCTCATCTTTCTACATTTTTAACTTCTATCTTTCCTCCTCTTTATTCTACCTCTCTCCAATTTTAAAACTTCCTCCTCCTCCTCCTCCTCCCTGGTCGTGTGTGTGAGTGTGTGTCTTGGCCCGGCCGTCACCACTAAACATGTGATAACCTCTACTATATAATATCTTTTTTATAATAAACTATACTTATGTACACCCAACTCAAGGCCTTTCTTCCTTCCTTGGGGCCGTGGAGGAGGAGGAAGGAGAGTAAAATATGGGACAAAAGAAAATGGAGTAGGGGGAAGGGAGGAGGAGGAGGAAGAAGAGGAGTAGGGGAAGGAAGGGAAGAAGGAGGAGGAGGAGGAAGACTAAGCAACAGGAGAGGAACTGGAGGAAGAAGAAGAAGAGTAGGGGGAAGGAAGGGAAGAAGAGGAGGAAGGAAGGGAAGAAGGAGGAGGAGGAGGAAGACAAAGCAACAGAAGAGGAACTGGAGGAGGAAGGAAGATGGAACAAGGAGGAAGAGGAGGGAAAGGAATTGGAAGGAAGGGAAGAAGAGGAGGAGGAGGAGGAAGAAGAGAAGAAAGAGGAAGAGGGAAACGAATTACAAGGAAGGGAAGAAGAGGAAGAGGAGGAGGAAGAAAAAGAAAGGAAGAAGAGGAGGGGGCCAAGGAATTTGAAGGACAGGCTGAGGGCTTCTTAAAAATTCACGGTAAAACAATGTACGTCACAAATTTGTTTATTAAGTAGACCCAAGACTAGTAACATTTGGGAGTATCAACGAGAAAAGCCTTCTCAAACTCCTCTTCCACTAGATCATCTTCCACTAGATCATCTTCCACTCGATCCCAGTAATAGAACCAGGGAGAGGAAGGAAGGAGAGAGGATGACCTGGTCGGGTAGATTTACCAAAGAGAAACAAGTCTTCTCTCAAACTTCTTCCACTGGTCATCCGTGGTGGTGGTGGAGGAGGTGGAGGTGTCTACAATCTCCCCTGGGTCACCAACTCTCCACCTGGTGAGGACTCCAACCTTCAGAGTCACCAGGTACATCAGGTCAGGTCCACCACACACCTGGAAAAGTAAAAATTGCATCCCAGGTCCAAGAAACGCGTCCAGTACCTAATCGAAACGCGTCCAGTACCTAATCGAAACGCGTCCAGTACCTAATCGAAACGCGTCCAGTACCTAATTGAAACGCGTCCAGTACCTAATTGAAACGCGTCCAGTAATTAAGCTTTACATTTGCAGTTAATAAGCTTGGTTTAAACACTGACATTCCTGAACACAATTAGCTTACAGAGTGGCCCAAAAAGTCTTGCACCATAGGGATTAGAAGCCGATTAGAGGTCTATTCCCCTATGGTGCGAGACAATTAGGCAACCCTGTAGGCTTCTTCTAATACTATATCCTAAGTAGGGTCATTAAGTGTGTGTGGATGAAGTCCGTCTGAAATTAATCTGAAATTTTGAGTGTGCCAAGAGAAGATGGCGCCACTATAAACACTTGTCTGCGTCATGACGGGCTGGGGGCGACTACCAATACCATCTCCTCCCCCCAAGTCCCATCTCCTCCTCCCCCCAAGTCCCATCTCCTCCTCCCCCCAAGTCCCATCTCCTCCTCCCCCCAAGTCCCATCTCCTCCTCCCCCCAAGTCCCATCTCCTCCTCCCCCCAAGTCCCATCTCCTCCTCCCCCCAAGTCCCATCTCCTCCTCCCCCCAAGTCCCCCTCTCCTCCTCCCCCCAAGTCCCCCTCTCCTCCTCCCCCCAAGTCCCCTCTCCTCCTCCCCCAAGTCCCCTCTCCTCCTCCCCAAGTCCCATCTCCTCCTCCCCCCAAGTCCCCCTCTCCTCCTCCCCCCAAGTCCCGCTCTTCTCCTCCCCCAATGTCCACCTCTCCTCCTCCCGAAGTCAAACTCTCCTCCTCCCCAAGTCAACCTCTCCTCCTCCCCAAGTCCACCTCTCCTCCTCCCCAAGTCCACCTCTCCTCCTCCCCAAGTCCACCTCTCCTCCTCCCCAAGTCCACCTCTCCTCCTCCCGAAGTCCACCTCTCCTCCTCCCGAAGTCCACCTCTCCTCCTCCCGAAGTCCACCTCTCCTCCTCCCGAAGTCCACCTCTCCTCCTCCCGAAGTCCACCTCTCCCCCGAAGTCCACCTCTCCCCCGAAGTCCACCTCTCCCCCGAAGTCCACCTCTCCCCCGAAGACCATCTCCCCCAGATATCTTAACTCTCTTCCACCTCTTCCAGACAACCACTTACCACTCTTCCACTCTTCCACTTCCCCCCTATATGGAAGTTAAACGATACCTCAAAGACCCTCCGTAGACCAAGACATCCACTCCCACCCCAAGAAAATTATAAAAAAAAAAAAAATTAAAACTTGAAAATTCACTTAAGTTGGGGAGTCACTGGACATTAGACAAGGCAGCTCAGAACAACAACACTGTCATCCACGAGTCTTACAGGGCGGAGTCTACTGGTGGAGGGCGTTATGTGGAAGGCTGGTGGAGAGGTACAGCAGGTGGAGAGGTGGAGCAGAGTGGAGTCGACTGCGCTGGAACACAAGAATTTTTAAAAGAATACATATCAGTCAAGTGGATGGAGGTGGACTAAGACAGGTGGAGTAGAGGTGGAGACAAGAATGGAGTCGAGATTAACAAGTGGAATATGGCTTTAAATGTACAAAGGTGGAAGATGGTGATTGAGATAAGTAGGAAGGCAAGACTAAAGTGGAGCTAGTGGAAGACTGAGTAGTAACAAATGTACGGAAGTGGGGGTAATTTGGAAGTGGGGACTGGAAGTGGGGGTTGGGGGTCAGCAGTCATGGGGGTTACAGGAGTGGGGGGTAATTTGCGGGGTTACGGAAGAGGGGTATCTGGACCCCCCTCCCTAACCCCCCTCCACACCCATCTCTTTTACCTTTTCACCCCCCCCCCCCCACCCCCACACGGCAGAGCGTACGGAAGCGGGAAGGTGGCGGGCGGAGGGGTGGCCCGCAGGGGGGGCGGGGGTGACGGGGAAGAAGGATACTTGAAGGGTTAAGATAAGATCTTTCTTTGACCCTCGAATGACCACGAGATTATAATCACGGAAAAGGTTAAGGACATTAGGTTAATGACCAGGCTGAAATATGAATTTACTCTCTAATGCAAGTCCGAAAATAAAATAAAAAATCGCCATTGAACGTAAGACTGGATAAATTATTTAACTTTTTGCTGGATGTATTGTATCATTATCTTCTTATTTCTCATTTCTCAACTTGTTTCTTCTTATTTCTTTCCTCAACTTATATATATATATTTTTTTACTCCGGTTATTTTGTGCACTGCACTGCAGCACCAAGTCTTTTTTTCTGATTTTGCATTAATTAATGTCTTATATCTCATTTCTTAACTTCGATGTCATATGACCTTAGACGTTGCCGCATCGAATTTACCTTTTCCGTGAAAAGGGATCGTAATGTGTGTGTGTGTGTGTGTGTGTGTGTTCCATTCCTCCGATTCTTGAGAAATCTGCGGCTAGCTCGAAATTTTGTGGGCCATCTTTTTAGCCGATTATATGCTCCAAGCGGAATTTAGTGAGGATTCTTATGGTATCTTCAAATTCCTCATACGTCTATTAGTTCCCGAGTTACACCGAGAAAACTGAATTTTTTTCTCTCGTCAGAGTAGCTTAACAAATAAAATCACTCATTAATTAATGTCTTATATCTCATTTCTTAACATATTTCTTCTTATTTCTTTTCTCAACTTGCATTTCTTTATATTTTCTGCCTGCTCTTCGGTGTCATATGACCTTAGACGTTGCCGCATCGAGTTTACCTTTTCCGTGAAAAAGGGATCATGTAATGTGTGTGTGTTCCATTCCTTCGATTCTTGAGTAATCTGCGGCTAGCTCGAAATTTTGTGGGCCATCTTTTTAGTCGATTATATGCTCGAAGCAGAATTTAGTGAGGATTCTTATGGTATCTTCAAATTCCTCATACGTCTATTAGTTCCCGAGTTACACCGAGAAAACTGATTTTTTTTTTCTCTCGTCAGAGTAGCATAACAAATAAAAATCACTCATTAATTAATGTCTTATATTTCAGTTCTTAACTTATTTCTTCTTATTTCTTTTCTCAACTTGCATTTCTTTATATTTTCTGCCTGCTCTTCGGTGTCATATGACCTTAGACGTTGCCGCATCGAGTTTACCTTTTCCGTGAAAAAGGGATCATGTGTGTGTGTGTGTGTGTGTGTATGTGTGTGTTCCATTCCCTCCGATTCTTGAGAAATCTGCGGCTAGCTCGAAATTTTGTGGGCCATCTTTTTAGCCGATTATATGCTCCGAAGCGGAATTTAGTGAGGATTCTTATGGTATCTTCAAATTCCTCATACGTCTATTAGTTCCCGAGTTACACCGAGAAAACTGATTTTTTTTTCTCTCGTCAGAGTAGCATAACAAATAAAAATCACTTAACCTTTTCCGTGATTATAATCTCGTGGTCATTCGAGGGTCAAAGAAAGATCTTATCTTAACCCTTCAAGTATCCCTTCTCCCGTCACCCCCCCCCCTCCCTGCTGGGCACCCCTCCTGTCACCTTCTCGCTTCCGTACGCTAGTCCGAGTGGGGTGAGGGGGGGGAAAGGGGGTAAAAGAGATGGTGGAGGGGGTTAGGGAGGGGGTCCAGATACCCCTCTTCCGTAACCCCTGCAAATTACCCCCACTCCCGTAACCCCCCCGCTGACCGCTGACCCCCCCAACCCCCACTTCCAGTCCCCCCCACTTCCAAATTACCCCCACTTCCGTACATTTGTTACTACTAGACTGGAGAGGTGGAGTCTACTGCAAGGAAGTGCAACGCAGGTGGATACAAGTGGAGTGACAGACAGGAATAGGAGTTTGAAATTTACACAGGTGGAAGAGTAAGTGGAAACGAGTGAATAGTGGAAGAGCAGTCAGAAGTGGAAGAGTGGAGTAGAAGTTGAAAGGTACAGAGGTGGAAGGGTAAGTGGAAAAGTGAATAGTGGAAGAGCAGTCACAGATGGAAGAGTGGAATGGGTGGAAGAACTCTAAATCGGTGGAGATGGAGCAGACAAAGATGTGGAATGAAGGTGGATGAGTGGAAATGTTAAAAGTGAGACATGTGGAAGAGGGTTGGAGACGTAAGAACGGCAGATGTGGAAGAGGAAGTGGAGTACAGCTGGGCAGAGTGGAAGAGGATGGGTAGAACCTAAGAAACTGGAACGGTGGAGCGAGATGTGGAAAACGATGCGCAATGAAAGGTGGAACACGGTCGATGGGTGGGCGAGTGGAACAGCCGGTGGAAGACAGCGGACGGGCGGATTGAACAGACAGCTAGTGGAAGCGAGGGTAGGTGGAACAAGGTAAGAAGTGGAAGATGGATGGTGGAGCAGAAAGTATGGAGATGGCGAGTTAAAATGAAGGTGGAACAGGCAGACGGTGGAAGCGAGGGTAGGTGGAACAAGGTAAGAAGTGGAAGATGAATGGTGGAGCAGAAAGTGGATGGTTAAAATGAAGGTGGAATAGGCTGGGTGGAACAACTTATACCTATCAACTAAGTATACTATCAACTATCAACGTCAATTATCAGAAACTATCCACTATTTCCACAAACTATCAAGGGCTATTATGACAAACTATTAACTATCACAAATTGCCTAACTATCCAACTATCAATACGAATTATCAAAAACTATCTACTAACAACCCCGAGTAATTCCACTAACTATCAAGGCCTATTTCAAACTATTAACTACTATCACATTGCGTAACTATCCAACTATCAAACTATCGACTATCACAGACCGCGTACCATAACTATTAAAAGCAATTATCAGAAACTATCTACTATTCCCACAAACCGAGTAATTCCACTAACTATCAAAGCCTATCACGGCAAAACTATCGACTATCTTAATTTACTATCCAGACCGATTGTGACAAACTATCCGACTATCCTTTAAACACATATACGGAAAATAGGAAATACTCACACGCTTGCCAAATCCACCTTGCCCAGTCTTCCACCTTGCCCAGTCTTCCACCGTGCCTAGTCTTCCACCTTGCTAGTCTTCCACCTTGCTAGTCTTCCACCTTGCTAGTCTTCCACCTTGCTAGTCTTCCACCTTGCTAGTCTTCCACCTTGCTAGTCTTCCACCTTGCTAGTCTTCCACCTTGCTAGTCTTCCACCTTGCTAGTCTTCCACCTTGCTAGTCTTCCACCTTGCTAGTCTTCCACCTTGCCCAGTCTTCCACCCTTCCTTCCTGCTCTTCCACACACACGTCCACTCGCAGCGATGGTCTCCTCTTGACTATCCTCCACTTCCTCTCCTCCTCTCCTCCTCTCCTCCTCCTCCTCCTCCTCTTCCTCTTCCTCCTCGTTCAGTCTTATAACAATCATTATCTTCCTTTTTCTTTCCCTTCCTCCTCCTCCTCTTCCTCTTCCTCCTCCTCCTCTTCTTCCTTAGTATGTAATTCCCTATCATTCTCTCTTCCTCCTCTTCTTCTTCTTCGTCTTCTTCCTCCTCCTCCTCCTCCTCTTCTTCCTTAGTATGTAATTCTCTATCATTTTCTCCTCCTCCTCCTCCTCCTCCTCTTCGTCTTCTCCTTCCTCCTCCTCTAACTAGCTAACTATCACTCCTCCTCCTCTTTCTCTTCCTTCCCTCCTCTCCTCCTTTCCTTTCTTATCTAATGGCTTCTTCTTCTCTCCTCCTCCTCCTCCTCCTCCTCCTCCTCCTTCTTCTTCTTCTTCCCTTCCTTCCCTTCTTATGTAACTTGTTAAGGTCTTCTTCTTCTCCTCCTCCTCCTCTTCCTTCTCTCTCTCCTCTCTTCCTATGTTATATCCTTCTTCCCTTCTCCTCCTTCTCTCCTTCCTTCCTTCTTCTTCTTCCTCCTCTTCCTCTTCCTCTAACTGCTAAATGATCACGTCTCCTCCTCTTTTTATTCTTCCTCTTCCTCCTCCTCCTCCTCCTCCTCCGCGTCTAACTATATAACTACCAAACTACCTCCTCCTCCTCCTCCTCTTCCTCCTCCTCCTCCTCTTCTTCCTCCTCCTTATATAGAGAAAGAATGATAAAGATAGATAGATAGAAAGATAGATGGAAGGAAATTAAGCTAAATTCTACACACACACACACACACACACACACACACACACACATATGACCCCCCCCTCCCCCTCCCCCCCCCCACACATAAGTATAAGGACTCAAGAAAACAACAACAACAACAACTGCTTACTGTCACCTGACCTTTATTGTCTTCAGAAAAAAAAAGTTGTTTCATCTTACAATACAAACACACACGTGACCTGACCTGACCTGACCTTGCGTGACCTCGATAAACGTGTTCTATACCTGTTTTTTTTTTCTATCTTGCTTTCTTTTTTTTTTGTTTTTTGTTTTTTGTTTTACATGTATTTGATCTTCCTCTTCCTCCTCCTCCTCCTCCTCTTCTTTATCTTCCTTTCTTCTATTCCTCCTCCTTCTCTTTCTCTTTCTTTTCCTCCTCCTCCTCCCCCCTCTTCCTTCTTCCTCTTCCCTCTTTCTCTCCTCCTCCTCCTCCTCTTCTTTACCTTCCTTTCTTCTATTCCTCCTCCTTCTTTCTCTTTCTTCTCCTCCTCCTCCTCCCTCCTCTTCCTTCTTCCTCTTCCCTCTTTCTCTCCTCCTCCTCCTCCTCCTCCTCTTCTTTACCTTCCTCTCTTCTATTCCTCCTCCTTCTCTTTCTCTTTCTTTTCCTCCTCCTCCTCCCCCCTCTTCCTTCTTCCTCTTCCCTCTTTCTCTCCTCCTCCTCCTCCTCCTCCTCCTTTGCCTCTTCCATCTTCCTCTTCCCTATTTCTCTCCTCCTCCTCCTCCTCCTCCTCCTCCTCCTCCTCTTCCCTTCTTCTTCCTCTCTACACAACACGTTTAACTTTATATACAAGACAAGTTCTTCCTACACTCCTTCACCGGTTTTATACATGTATGGGGGTTGTGTTTTCTTGTTTGTTTGTTTGTTTGTTTGTTTTGATGCTTGTTACGATTAGGCTCGGATTGGACGTAGCTGTTTGTTCGTTCGTCTGTTTGTTTGCTTGTCGTAGGCCTATAGCCGGAGTTTTGCAATCGTGTTTTTTTTGTTTTTTGTTTTTATCTTCGTTTAGATTTTGTTTGACATCATTTTTTTCTTTTCTTTCTTTTCTTTGTTCTTTATTAAAACGTGAATTGGTTTTAAGACTTCTCTGATGATCTATTCCCGGTTACGACGATTAAGATTCCGAGTTACGACTGTTATTACGACTTACGACAATCCTTATTTACTTGAAGTTACGACAATTGTTTATTTACTTGAAGTTCCGATAATCATTTGAAGTTTCCGACAATTGTTTGATGAGGTATTTCCGGTTACGACGATTAGGATACCGGGGTACGACTGTTACTCCGACTTCCGACAATTGGTATTTGAAGTTCCGACGATCGTTTGAAGTTCCCGACGATCGTTTGAAGTTTCCGACAATTGTTTGATGATCTATTCCCGGTTACGACGATTAGGATTCCAGGTTACGACGGCTATTTCGACTTCCGACAATTGGTATTTGAAATTCCGACGATCGTTTGAAGTTCCCGACGATCGTTTGAAGTTCCCGACGATCGTTTGAAGTTCCCGACGATCGTTTGATGTTTCCGACAATCGTTCATCTTCAAAGCAATTCTGTTCGAGGGTTTAATGATAGTTCGCTGTTATGGGCGGCTTTTGGTACGATAATATTACGACGGTTTGGTTTTAACGTATTTTGATTATAATGAAGTTTTTCTTTTCCTTCTTCTTCTTCTTCTCTTCCTCCTCCTCCTCTTCTTCCTCCATATATACATTTTCCTCTTCCTCCTTCTCTTCCATTTCACCTCCTCCTCCTTTCTCTTTCTTCCTCTTCCTCCTCCTCCTCCTCTTCCTTCATATATCCATTTTCCTCTTCCTCCTTCTCTTCCATTTCACCTCCTCCTCCTCCTCCTTTCTCTTCTTCCTCCTCCTCCTCCTCTTTCTTTGCCTCTTCCTTCCTCTTCCTTCTTTTTCTCTTCCCTATTTCTATCCTTCACCTCCTCCTCCTCTTCCTTACCCTCTTCTTTCCTATCATCTCTTCCTCTTCCTCCTCCTCCTCCTCCTCCTCTTTCCTCTCAACCTCCCTCTTCCTCCTCCCACTCCACCTCTTTCCCAGTTTTCTTCCTCCTCTTCCCTTCTCCTTCTCCTCCTCCTCCCTATCTCCCTCTCTCTCTCCTCCTCCTCCTCCTCCTTTCCTCTCGAACCTACGGACAGCTTGATGCACTTTCCGAACCCTCTGAAGCTTCACGAATCCGAAGCAACGAACCTTTATCGAAACACTTTATTTTTTTCTTCTTTTTTCTTCCGTTCGTACAAGTTTGATACACGTAATGGATGTGTTATTAAGAGTTACGAGCTAGTGTCTTTTCCTATACGGTATGGTCACCTTCGCAAACCCTCTCTCTCTCTCTCTCTCTCTCTCTCTCTCTCTCTCTGTGTATGTGGGGGTTTAATATGTCGGTTTTTATGTTTTATCCTATACTTTAACGTTTTTTTTATTTTTTATGATGTCGTAACTCTGATCCGACTTACGACAATTACTCCGAGTTACGACCATTGTTGATTCGACTTCCGACAATTTCTTCGAGTTACGACCATCGTTGATTCGACTTACGACAGTTGTTGAGAGTTACGACCATTGTTGATTCGACTTCCGACCATTACTCCGAGTTACGACCATTGTTGATTCGACTTCCGACAATTTCTTCGAGTTACGACCATTATTGATTCGACTTACGACAATTACTCAGAGTTACGACCATTATTGATTCGACTTACGACCATTACTCCGAGTTACGACCATTATTGATTCGACTTCCGACAATTACTCAGAGTTACGACCATTATTGATTCGACTTCCGACAATTACTCAGAGTTACGACCATTATTGATTCGACTTCCGACAATTACTCAGAGTTACGACCATTGTTGATTCGACTTCCGACAATTACTCAGAGTTACGACCATTATTGATTCGACTTACGACAATTACTCAGAGTTACGACCATTGTTGATTCGACTTCCGACCATTACTCAGAGTTACGACCATTGTTGATTCGACTTCCGACAATTACTCAGAGTTACGACCATTGTTGATCCGACTTCCGACAATTACTCCGAGTTACGACCATTGTTGATTCGACTTACGACAATTACTCAGAGTTACGACCATTGTTGATTCGACTTCCGGCCATTACTCAGAGTTACGACCATTATTGATTCGACTTCCGACAATTACTCAGAGTTACGACCATTATTGATTTGACTTCCGACAATTTCTCCGAGTTACGACCATTCCTTTGAGTTACGACAGTTATTGACTTGAAGTTCCGATGATTATTTGATGTTCCGACAACTTATACGTACTTAGCATGGACACAAACACATTAAACTTTTCAATAGATTCAACACTTTCCATCTTTTTTTTTTTCATTTTTACAAACAACCAAATTCAATCCCTCCTTTCTTTCTTTCTTTCTTTCTTTCTTTTCTTTCTTTTGTGAGAGAGAGCGAAGGATTGCGAAGGGGAACATCCGCAAACACTTAGGAAGGAGTAAGTTTGAGTTAGACTGTGTGTGTGTGTGTGTGTGTGTGTGTGTGTGTGTGTGTGTGTGTGTGTGTGTTCGTAAGTATGTTTGTTACTATAAGTTATAATACCCTTCGGCTACCTTATTACAATACTGATGAAATAGGTTAGGGGGGAGGGGGGTCAGATGAGGGGGAAGGAGGTCAAATTAAGGAGGGGTTAAGGGAGGAGGAGGGGGAAGGAGGGGTCAAATTTGGGGCGTGAAGAGGGAAGAAGGGGAAGGCGTGGTCAAACTGGGGGTCAAATTAGGGGGATGAGGGGTGAGGAGGGGGAAGGAGGGGGTGAGAGGGTCAAATTGGGTGGTCAACTTATTGGAGGGAAGGGGAGGAGGGGTGCTCAAATTTGGGGTCAACTTAGGGGGGAGGGAGAGGGGAGGAGGGGGGGAGGGGGGGTCAAACTGGGGGTCAACTTAGGGGGACGGAGAAGCAGGGGGAGGGGTCAAATTACAGGTGGTGAGGGGGGGAGGGGTGGTCAACTTAGGGAGGGGTCAAGGGAGGAGGAGGGTCAAATGAAGGGGGGGGGGTCAACTAAGGGAGGTAGGAGGATCAAATTTTGGGGGGTCAAATGAGGGAGGAGGTCAAGTTATGGGGGGTGAGGGGGAAGAAGGGGTGGTCAACTTGGGAGGCCAAATTGGGGGTCAAATTAGGGTGTGAGGTCAAACTAGGGGTCAAATTAGGATGAGGTCAATTCAGGGTGGTGGGTGAAGGGGTCAGGGGGGGGGGTCAACTTGGCAGCCTGGAGGTCGTAATACAAAGGCGGTGACTGACGGGACTGATACACGTTTCTACCTCGTAAATACAATATTGGTTTTTATACAAAGTCTCAAAAGTAATGTATTTTATTTATATATATATAGATTTATTTCATCTCTTAATATATATAGATCTTCATTTATTTAATCCTAGGCGGAGTTATACAAGCAGGCAGTCTCTCTCTCTCTCTCTCTCTCTCTCTCTCTCTCTCTCTCTCTCTCTCTCTCTCTCTCTCTATTATGTACAGCTAAGAGTTAACGTTTGATTCTCTTTATAATTCTCTTTCATTCGGTTAAGAAAAAGGGTGCGAGCGAGTGGAGACTAGTGTGTGTGTGTGTGTGTGTGTGTGTGTGTGTGTGTGTGTGTGTGTGTGTATCTAGCTAGCTTAAGGCCCGGGGCGGTGTGGTGAGGTCTGTTCTGTCTTGCGTCCATACAACTGCCGAGGGAAAAGAGAGAGAGAGAGAGAGAGAGAGAGAGAGAGAGAGAGAGAGAGAGAGATTCGTGGACTTACATGTGTAATATAATCCTCTCTCTCTCTCTCTCTCTCAGAGAGAGAGAGAGAGAGAGAGAGAGAGATTCGTGGACTTACATGTGTTAATATAATCCTCTCTCTCTCTCTCTCTCTCTCTCATGTAGAGAGAGAGAGAGAGAGAGAGAGAGAGAGAGAGAGAGAGAGAGAGAGAGAGAGAGAGATTCGTGGACTTACATGTGTTAATATAATCCTCTCTCTCTCTCTCTCTCTCTCTCTCTCTCTCTCTCTCTCTCACACACACAGGGAGAGAGAGAGAGAGAGAGAGAGAGAGAGAGAGAGAGAGAGAGAGAGAGAGAGAGAGAGAGAGAGAGAGATTCGTGGACTTACATGTCTCTCTCTCTCTCTCTCTCTCTCTCTCTCTCTCTCTCTCTCTCTCTCTCTCACATGGGCAGTAATTTCGACGGAGACATACAAACTCTCTGGCACTGATATTGGACGTGTGTGTGTGTGCGTGTGTGTGTATATACGAGTGTGTGTACCTGTGTGTGTGTGTGTGTGTGTGTGTGTATATATGAGTGTGTGTACCTGTGTGTGTGTGTGTGTGTGTGTGACCTACTTGGCACTACAGGGAAGCAATCTTTATAATATTAATACGTAAATATGGAGCGATATATATATATATGTATGTATAAATATATATCATCATCATAATGTATGTATATATATATATGTGTGTATTTCTTATTTAAATATATATATATAAACTTTTATGAAATATGACTAGAGAGAGACTAGATTCATATACCTTAAAAACCAAACGGGTCCTATAAATTACAGCTATTACTATCGTTAATTACTAGTATTATATGTGGAATTACCCTAAGTCTACAGTTATTATTATTATTATCATTATTATTATTATTATTATTATTATTATTGTTATTTTTATTGTGTTGGGGCGTGGCAGAAAAGGGAAAGTGTTACAATATTATCGGTGTGTGTGTGTGTGTGTGTGTGTGTGTGTGTGTGTGTGTGTGTGTGTGTGTGTGTGTGTGTGTATTTTGCGGACATTGGGACGTGGGAAGGAAGGAAGGAAGGAAGGAAGGAAGGAAGGAAGGGAAGGAAGGGAGGGAAAGGAAAGGGAAGGGAAAGGAAAGGAAAGGAAAGGAAGGAAGGAAGGAAGGAAGGAAGGAAGGAAGGAAGGAAGGAAAGGAAAGAAAGAAAAGGAAGGAATATGAGAGGAAGAAGGAAGAAGAAGAGGAAGAAAGAAAATAAAATGAGAAAAAAGGAAGGAAGGAAGGAAAGAAAGAAAGAAAGAAAGAAAGGAAGGAAGGAAAGACGAGACAGGAAGAGAAAGAAAGAGAAACAGGAGACAGAGAGGAGGGAAGGATTGATAGACAGACAGAAAGACAGAGATAGATAGACAGACAGACAGAGATAGATAGACAGACAGACAGACAGAGATAGATAGACAGACAGACAGAAATAGATAGACAGACAGACAGACAGACAGATAGATAGATAGACAGACAGACAGAGACAGATAGACAGACAGACAGAAATAGATAGACAGAAAGACAGATAGACAGACAGACAGGTGGGTGTGTCGGGCATAACCACACCACAGATATTACCTTACTAAAACTCTTCAGGGAATGCGCAATACCTTTCAAACAGAGTGAATAGACAGATAGATAGATAGATAGATAGATAGACAGATAGATAGACAGACAGGTGGGTGGGTAGGGCATAACCACACCACGGATATTACCTTACTAAAGCTCTTCAGGGAATGCGCAGTGTAATACTTTTCAAATTCTATCCTACGAGATTTTACGAAATGACGGCAGTTTGCGACCCGCCTTAACGCACCTCGCTAAGCTCCCTGGTTCTGGCTGTACTAAAAACGGTACAGGCGCATTTTCTTAACATTTTTTAGGCCTAAGATAAAATACAGGCTTTCCTAGGGGTTTTGTGGGTGTTTCCAGGGGTAGTTTCATGACCCTGGTGATAGTGTGACCCTTCCTCTGTACCGTGAACCTAAAGAAACACACATTTGGCAAGACTTTCATGGGAGTTTGTGGGCGTTTCCAGGGATAGTTTCATGACCCTGGTGGTAGTTTGACCCTTCCTCTGTACCGTGAACTTAAAGAAACGTATTTGGCAAGGCTTTCGTAGGAGTTGTGGGCATTTCCAAGGGTAGTTTTATGACCCTAGTGGTAGTTTGACCCTTCCTCTGTACCCCTGAACCTAAAGAAACACACATTTGGCAAGACTTTCATGGGAGTTTGTGGGCGTTTCCAGGGATAGTTTCATGACCCTGGTGGTAGTTTGACCCTTCCTCTGTACCGTGAACCTAAAGAAACACATATTTGGCAAGGCTTTCGTAAGGGTTTTGTGGGCATTTCCAGGGATAGTTTCATGACCCTGGTGGTAGTGTGACCCTTCCTCTGTACCCCTGAACCTAAAGAAACACATATTTGGCAAGGCTTTCGTGGGGGGTTTGTGGGCATTTCCAGGGATAGTCTTATGACCCTGGTGGTAGTTTGACCCTTCCTCTGTACCGTGAACTTAAAGAAACGTATTTGGCAAGGCTTTCGTAGGAGTTGTGGGCATTTCAAGGGGTAGTTTTATGACCCTGGTGGTAGTGTGACCCTTCCTCTGTACCATGAACCTAAAGAAACACATATTTGGCAAGGCTTTCGTGGGAGTTTGTGGGCATTTCCAGGGGTAGCTTTATGACCCTGGTGGTAGTGTGACCCTTCCTCTGTACCTTGAACCTAAAAGAAACACACATTTGGCAGATTTGTAGATTGCCCAATAGCCTGACCTGACCTGACCTAACTTGACCCAACCTGACCAATACATGTTTTTTTCATTATGTACGATCTTAAAATGTATATGATGTTTCTCATTTTGTATAGGGTCAAGATAGATTGCCCGATAGCCTAACCTGATCTGACCTAACTTGACCCAGCCTGACCAATACATGTTTTCTTCCTTTACATATGATCTTAAAATGTATATGATGTTTCTCATTTTGTATAGGGATAAGATAGATTGCCCGATAACCTAACCTGACCTGACCTAATTTGACCTAGCCTGACCAATACATGTTTTCTTCTTTACGTATGATTTTAAAATGTATATGATGTTTCTCATTTTGTATAGGGTCAAGATAGATTGCCCGATAACCTGACCTAACCTAACCTAACCTAACCTAATAATCTAACCTAACCTAATCTAACCTAGCCTAATCTAACCTAGCCTAATCTAATCTAACCTAGCCTAATCTAACCTAGCCTAATCTAACCTAACCTAATCTAACCTAGCCTAATCTAACCTAACCTAACCTAACCTAACCTAACCTAGCCTAATCTAACCTAGCCTAACCTAATCTACCCTAGCCTAATCTACCCTCACATAACTTCGCCTCACATAACCAAACACACAACGGTGAACTGACCCTTAAAATCAACTTGCTGGACGTAATCACAAGACATTTTCACGTAATAACAAGAATAAATTGCGATGTTACGAATTAACACTCGTCGAACATAAGCACGAGACAAGTTTGACGTAACGATAAGAAGCAGATTATGATACCCGAGAAAGACAGGGACGAAAATACTAATAGACAAGTTTGACGTAACGATAAGAAGCAGATTATGATACCCGAGAAAGACAGGGACGAAAATACTAATAGACAAGTTTGACGTAACGATAAGAAGCAGATTATGATACCCGAGAAAGACAGGGACGAAAATACTAATAGACAAGTTTGACGTAACGATAAGAAGCAGATTATGATACCCGAGAAAGACAGGGACGAAAATACTAATAGGCGTAATAATACTCCTCGTAAATACATAGTTTCGACGACCCCGCAGCTCCCACAATTTACATTCGACTACGGTAGGATGAGGTCGCTAATAGGTGAGGTCGCTAATAGGTGAGGTCGCTAATAGGTGTCGGATGCTGGGGTTGAATTGGCGTAGAAATGTACTGTTCCACTACCCTCGGAAATGTGGTAAATGTGGATGGTGGTGGAAGAACATGTGTGGAAGTGATCTGAATATGTTTGAAAATGATGGGATAAAGCCTTGAATTCAGTGTACGAAGGTGGAGTGTGATTGAAAGTGACCTGTTTTACTTATTATCTCACGAACATGATAACTTTGATGGCGAATGTGGAAGAATATGATTGAAAGTGACCTCATTGTTGAAAGATAAAGCCCTCAATTCAGTATACGAAGGTGGAGTATGATCGAAAGTGACCTGTTTAGACTTATTATCTCACGAACATGACAACTTTGATAATGGAAGTGGAAGAATATGATTGAAAGTGACCTCATAGTTGAAAGATAAAGCCCTCAACTCAGTGTACGAAGGTGGAGTATGATCGAAAGTGACCTGTTATACTCATTATCTCACGAACATGACAACTTTTGATAATGAAGGTGGAAGAAAGTGATTGAAAGTGACCTCATAGTTGCAAGATAAAGCCCTGGACTCAGTAATTTGAAAGTGAATGAGTATGATCGAAAGTGACCAGTAAATATGATGAATTTTGGTGAAGGTGGTGGAAGAACATGAGTGAAAGTGATCTGAATATGTTTGAAAATGACGAGATAAAACCTTGAATTCAGTGTACGAAGGTGGAGTATGATCGAAAGTGACCTGTTTAGACTTATTATCTCGTGAACATGATAAATTTTGATGGTGAAGGTGAAATACTATGTTCAAAAATGACCTCCTACATGGACGATAAGGCCCTGGACTCATTATTTTGAAGGTGAATGAATATGATCGAAAATGACAGACATAAGATACAGACTCATGATCTCAAAAACATGATGAAGGTGAGAGAATACATTGAAAGTGACCTAGATGGAAAACAAAGCCTTAGACCCAGTAATCCGAAGGCGAGAGAAGGTGAGATTGAAAGTGACCTGTTAGACTCATTATCTCACGAACATGACAACTTTGATAATGGAGGTGGAAGAATATGATTGAAAGTGACGTTATTATTTAGGAGAGGGAAGAGTATTGCAATTGTTTTAATGTTCCGAGGCTAATTTGGCTTTTTACGCACAATTTTTTCTGATGGAGTTCGTTAGAAGGGTTCGATTTTACACGTCGATCCATAACAATTTCAATCGTAAGAAAATTATATATAAAAACTCGACAAAACTTAGCTAAACACGCCTTTAAGAGTGGGCCGGAACAGACGAATGAGCCACGGTATTGTTAATGAGAACTGAGATCACATTTAATGCATTAGAGATAAGATTGAAACTGACCAGCTACTTACAGTCCTATGGTAATGATCTGATGAATGTGATCAGAGTGGATGGTGAAGGTGGGAGAATATGATTGAATGTGACCTCCTAGCTGAACGATACAGCCAGGGGTGAAAATACTGACAATGATGAACTCCACTTACGACAAATTCGCTATATGTTAACTCCATAATCTTACGTAATGAGGATAAATTACGTAACTTGCTTGAAATTACCGAGAAAAAAAGAAGGGATGGAAATGATGTCGATAATGAATTCCACTTAAAACCGGACTGGCTAATCGTAAACACTATAATCAGTTTTACGTAATGAGGATAAATTACGTAACTTGCTTCAAATAACCGAGAAAAAAAGAAGGGATGGAAATGATATCGATAATGAATTCCACTTAAAAACGGACTGGCTAATCGTAAACATTATAATCACTTTTACGTAATGAAGAGAAATTACGTAACTTGCTTCAAATAACCGAGGAAAAAAGAGGGGATGGAAATAATATAACATTGAATTCCACTTAAAACGAACTCGCTAAAACGTAAACTCTATAATGTTTTACGTAATGAAGAGGATAACATACGTAACTTGCTTCAAAATACTTAGAAGAATAAAAAGAGATGAAAATATGGTCACTGATGAATTACGTACACTTAAAACTATCTCGCTAAAACGTAAACTCTATAATCGGTTTTACGCAATGAGAAAGTATGACGTAACTTGCTTCAAATTACCAAAAATGAAAAAGAAAGATGAAAAGAGCACTAATTTAGACATTGAATTCCACTTAAAACGAACTCGCTAAAACGTAAACTCTATAATCGGTTTTACGTAATGAGAAAGTATTATGTAACTTGCTTCAAAGTACCAAAAATGAAAAAGAAAGATGAAAACAACACTAATGACATTGAATTCCACTTAAAACGAGCTCGCTAAAACGTAAACCCTATTATCAGTTTTACGTAATGAGGATAAATTACGTAACTTGCTTCAAAGTACCAAAAATGAAAAAGAAAGATGAAAACAACACTAATTTAGACATTGAATTCCACTTAAAACGATCTCGCTAAAACGTAAACTCTATAATCGGTTTTACGCAATGAGAAAGTATTACGTAACTTGCTTCAAAGTACCAATAATGAAAAAGAAAGATGAAAACAACACTAATGACATTGAATTCCACTTAAAACGAGCTCGCTAAATCATAAACACTACAATCGGTTTTACGTAATGACTGGGATAGATTACGATACATGTTTTAAGTTTTACGTAGCGAGAATAAATTAGTCTGTCAAATTACGTAAAGAAAACAAGGACGAATGTAGTCACTGATGAATTACACTTAAAACCAACTCGCTAAAACGTAAACACTACAAACGGTTTTACATAGTGACAGGGATAGATTACGATACATGTTTTAAGTTTTACGTAGCGAGAATAAATTAGTCTGTCAAATTACGAAGAGAAAACAGGGACTTAAAACGAATAAATTAGTCTGTTAAATTACGAAGAAAAAACAGGACTTAAAACTAACTCGCCAAACACAAAACACTACAATTGGTTTTAAGTAAGGACAGATAGATTACATATATTACATTTTTTAGTTTTTAGTTTAGAATAAATAAATTAGTCTGTCAGATTTAAGAGAAAAACAGGAAAACTAACTTGCCAAACCACGAACACTACAAATTGATTTTCGTACGTGACTGATAGATTGCGATTGTTGTAAGTTTTTTACGTGGCAGAATAGCGAGAATAAATTAGTCTGTCAAATTATGAAAAACTTGCCAAACACGAACACTACAATCGGTTTTACGTAGTGACAGGGATAGATTACGATACATGTTTTAAGTTTTACGTAGCGAGAATAAATTAGTCTGTCAGATTACGAAGAGAAAACAGGGACTTAAAACTAACTTGCCAAACACGAACACTACAATTGGTTTTAAGTAATGACAGGGATAGATTACGATACATGTTTTAAGTTTTACGTAGCGAGAATAAATTACAGTCTGTCAGATTACGTAAAGAAAACAGGGACTTAAAACTAACTTGCCAAACATGAACACTACAATCGGTTTTACGTAGTGACTGGGATAGATTACGATACATGTTTTAAGTTTTACGTAGCGAGAATAAATTAGTCTGTCAAATTATGAAAAACTTGCCAAACACGAACACTACAATCGGTTTTACGTAGTGACAGGAACAGATTACGATACATGTTTTAAGTTTTACGTAGCGAGAATAAACTACAGTCTGTCAAATTATGATAAAAATGAGTGATGAAAATACTGTCACTGATAAATTCCACTTAAAACGAACTCGTGAAATCATAAACACTACAATCGGTTTTACGTAGTGACAGGGATAGATTACGATACATGTTTTAAGTTACGAAGAAGCGAGGAAAGGGGTGGAAATACTGAACAGCGGCAGCGGACGACGACGAGTTAGTCTTCGAACGAACTTGCCAATAGGCCGCGACATAACACTACAATCGGTTTTACGTAATGACAGGAACAAATTACGATACATGGTTTAAGTTACGAAGATAGAGGTGGAAATTCTGAACGGCAGCAGCGGACGACGACGAGTTAGTCTTTGAACGAACTCACCAATCGTGTAATGATAGGATTAAATTGCAATGCTTCCTCCCTTCCTATTCCTCCTCTTCCTCCTCCTCCTCTCTCCTTCTCTTCCTTCACTCCTCTCCACTATACACCTCCTCCTCCTCCTCCTCCTCCTCCTTCCCTCCGTAACATTTCAACTTTAAACACGTGAAAATCATAACCAGATTCACATAACAACAAATAAATTACGTAACTTCCTCATGATACCACAGGGGGTGAAATCAAGGAACTGGGGGTTTACTGGGGTGTGGTATAAGGGGTCTGGGGTGACAAGTTAGCCCTCAGATGTACCCCAGGGCACTCCACACCCCCAGGGGCTTCAGTAAGTGGCTGGGGGCTTACTCGGATGGGGTAGAGTGTGATAGACCATGGTATATTCGAGACTATAAACAGAGATGGAAATACTAATGGTTTAACGCAATGAGAATTTACACTTGTGATACGTGAACACAGACCAGTTCTACGTAAAGGAATATATTACGTATCGGAGTACATATTAGAAAATGGGGTGAATGTTTTAACCGTGTAGCAGCGAGGGGCCAAATTTGTGGCTTTACAGTGTAGCAGCGACGGGCCAAATTTGTGGCTTTACCGTGTAGCAGCGATGGGCCAAATTTGTGGCTTTACCGTGTAGCAGCGACGGGCCAAATTTGTGGCTTTACCGTGTAGCAGCGACGGGCCAAATTTGTGGCTTTACCGTGTAGCAGCGACGGGCCAAATTTGTGGCTTTACCGTGTAGCAGCGACGGGCCAAATTTGTGGCTTTACCGTGTAGCAGCGATGGGCCAAAATTGTGCCATGATATAAACCCCCCAAAATAGATGATACATAAACTGATCACAAATGCTTTGATATATATTATGAAATGGTTTGTGTGAGGGGTGATTTTTTCTCATTTTTCTCGCCTAGAGGGACCATTAAGAAGCATGATCCCTGTTGCTACCACCGGGTTAAATGATACAGCTTGACGGAAACTGCGGAAAAAAACAGAAAGAAGGACAAACGAGCATAGCGAAGGATGTCGAACGATTGAATACATTACCTTCTTATGTACTGTTTTGAATGACTATTACGGAATATTTACACGGAAGAATTATGTACGGAAGAGAGAGAATTCTAAACGCAACCAAGAAAGGAGGAAATAAAGAGGAGTTGGATAAAGAGAGAGAAATGCAGAGAATATAAAATTGAGATAAAATAAATTACGTAACCTTAAAAATATACTTCAGGAATTTACGTAACGGGAAACGGCGAGACGGGAAGGTTGAAACGGAACATGAGCGACACTTTGCATAACATCGTAATAATAATAATAATAATAATAATAATAATAATAATAATAATAATGTTTAAGTTTACGTCGACTACGATTAAGTTAAATGAGATGAAATAAGTACGCAACTTAACCGAGAACACACACACACACACACACGCACACACACGCACATAACAACACTTCGGAAGGTCATATATATTTTTTTTTCCAGCGCGAATTCACAAACACACAAAAAAAATATTACGTATTGAAATTAACACTTGTATATGTATTTTTTTTTTTCGATGATGAGACCGACTTATTTTCTTTTTCCGATGATCTTTGACGTAATAATGATGATGATAATAATAATAATAATAATAATAATAATTGAATGTAGCTTATTTTATTTTTATTTTTTTTACGGAGCTGAGATTGATGTGGTTTGAATTTCTATTTTTTTTTCTTTCTTTTTCATTTATTGTTTTTATTTTCCTTTTTCCTTGTTTTTTCTTCCTTTCTTTCTTTTTTCTTCTTTTTCATTCATTGTTTTTATTTTCCTTTTTCTTGTTTTTCTTTCTTTCTTTCTTTCTTTCTTTCTTTCTTTCTTCCTTCCTTCCTTTCTTCCTTTCTTCCTTCCTTCCTTCCTTTCTTTCCTTTCTTCCTTCCTTCCTTCCTTTCTTCCTTTCTTTCTTTCCTTCCTTCCTTCCTTCAGTAATTAAAACAAGTATATTTTCACACACACACACACACACACACACACACACACACTACTACTACTACTACTACTACTACTACTACTACTACTACTACCATCGCCAACAACCTCCTCCTCTTCTTCCTCTTCCTCTTCCTCCTCCTCTTCCCCCAGCCGTCGAAACTCCACATGGGTGACAGACAAGCCCCCAGAGGTAGGTACCCCAGACCACATTACCCCAGAGTCTTCAATAAGGGACTGGGGGCTGGATGGATGGCAATATCTAGACCCCAGCTTATACCACAGGGGCTGAAACCAAGGGGCTGGGGGCTGACTGGGGTGAGGTAGAGGGGTCTAGTGTGACGAGTTAGCCCCCAGATGTACCCCAGGGGACTTCACATACCCTGGGGCTTCAATAAGGGGCTGGGGTCTTACTGGGCTGGGGTAGAGAATGGGATAGTTCAGAGTATATTCAAAGGGGATTGGGGCTGTACTGGGGTCTGACTGGGGCTGAGTTTAAGGTATGGAGGTGAAGGAGAGAGGTCAAACAGCCCCCAGTAGTGAAACAGACCCTGGGGGAGTGAAACAGCCCCCAGAAGTAGATGAAACAGACCCAGGAAGGAGTGAAACAGCCCTAGGAAGTCTTAAAACAGCCCCCAGGAAGTTGTAAGACCCCAGAAAATGAAGAAACACCCCAGTATTAGGAAACAGACCCCAGAGATATGAAACAGACCCAATAAGTACATGAAACAGCCCCCAGGAAATGAAACAGACCCCTGGGAAATTTGAAACAGCCCCAGGATAGCATGACAGACCCCAGGGAAGCTTGAAACAGCCCCCGGGGAGTCTTGAAACAGCCCACAGGGAATTTCAAGACCCCAGGGAATGAAACAGACCCAGAATAGCATGAAACAGCCCCCAGGGAAGCTTGAAACAGCCCCCAGGGAGTCTTGAAACAGCCCACAGGGAATTTTAAGACCCCAGGAAATGAAACAGACCCAGAATAGCATGAAACAGACCCCAGGGAATCTTGAAACAGCCCCCAGGGAGTCTTGAAACAGCCCCCAGTGATCTCTATAGGACTGGGGTCTAAGAGAAACTGGCATGTGGATTTGGGGCTGACTGGCTGACTGACTGGGTGACTGACCGTACTGGGGGGTGTAACTGGGGGACAGGGGGCTGGGGGAAGGGTCTGGGGGGCTGGTCTTGCGTCTGAGGTATCTGTCTGTCTGTCTTCCGATCTTCTGGGTCTTGCGTGTGGAAGCCTTAGCAGAAGAACTCGATTTTGTTCCACATTTTGTACTCCGCTTCTGTGTTCTCGTAAAACTGTATTGCCTGTGGAAGATGGAGTGGATGAGGTGGAGGAGGTGGAGGAGGAGGAGGAAGAGGATGAGGAGGAGTTAGGGAGGGAGAGAAAGGGAAAAAGAAGGAGAGGGAGAGATTGGAGGAGGAGGAGGAGAGAGATAGAAGAAGGAGGAGGAGAAGGAAGGAGGAGGAGGAGGAGGAGGAGGAGGAGGAGGAGGACGGAGATAAAAGAGGATGGGAAAGGAGGAAGAAGAGAAGGAGGAAGAGGAAGAAAGAGGAGGAGGAGGAGGAGGAGGAGGAGGAGGAAAAAATGAAGGAAGCCAAAATGTGAATGAGAGAAAAAAAAGAAGAGGAGGAAGAAGAAGAGGAGGAAGAAGAGGAAGAAGGAGGAGGAAGAAGAGAGACAGAGGCAGAGAGAGAGAGAGAGAGAGAGAGAGAGAGAGAGAGAGGAGGAAAAAAAAAGAATATATCCTAAAATTAAAATATCCAAGACAATTTATTTTTTCTTCTTTTTCCACAATTCTTTTTTTTCTTTTATTCTTGAACTTTTTCTCTTTTTTTTTATTAATTCTGGAGAGTTTGTGTCTGTCTTTAATTCTCTCTCTCTCTCTCTCTCTCTCTCTCTCTCTCTCTCTCTCTCTCTCTCTCTCTCTCTCTCTCTCATTCTTTCTCTCGGACAACAAAACCCCCCTCTCTCTCTCTCTCTCTCTCTCTCTCTCTCTCTCTCTCTCTCTCTCTCTCTCTCTCTCTCTCTCTCTCTCTCTCTCTCTCTCTCTCTCTCTCAATCTTTCTCTCGGACAACAAAACCTCTCTCTCTCTCTCTCTCTCTCTCTCTCTCTCTCTCTCTCTCACCTATCAACCGTCGACAAAGCCTTGCTCAAGTAGCATCTGAAAGAGCAAAGAAAACGGGACAGGGTTAAGCACAACACGACAAGGGAAAACGTACAGCAGGGAGCACATTTAAGGGGAGACTCAGCCAAAAATAATAAGCTAAGAAATAATAAATAAAAGCTAGGATAAATTAAGAGGGACTGACAAACTAAAGGATGAAAGAAAACGGATGCAAAGAAACATAAATTAAGGGTGAACTTTAAATAAATGAGAATAAGAGGAAAATGGTGCACAGACAATATTTAAGGGGAGACTCAGCCAAAAATAACAAACTAGGAATTAATAAACAAAAATAAGGATAAATTAAGAGGGATTGACACACTAAAGGATGAAAGAAAACGGGTGCAAATAAAGGATAAATTAAGGGTGAACTTGAGTAAAAATAAGCAATCTAAATAAATGAGAAGAAAATGGGAGATAACACACTAATGGACAACAGAAAACGGGTGCAAATAAAGGATAAATTAAGGGTGAACTTGAGTAAAAATAAGCACTCTAAATAAATGAGAAGAAAATGGGAGATAACACACTAATGGACAACAGAAAACGGGTGCAAATAAACATAAATTAAGGGTGAACTTGAGTAAAAATAAGCACACTAGATAAATGAAAAGAAAATGGGAGATGACACACAAACGGACAACAGAAAACGGGTGCAA